>NC_136497.1:23783100-23820600 GCF_053919585.1 Euprymna scolopes
GCTATTATCGCTTGAGGGGACCTTTAGACCGAAAAATTTATATAACTGGTGCTACGATATAAAAAGGTTTACATGAATAAATAAAAAAGCATATATATATATAATTAATTGCAATAAGCAATTTAATAACACTTCCAAAGTTTCAACATTGTCCTTTATATATATATATATATATATATATATATTATTATTATTATTATTATTATTATTATTATTAATAATAATAATAATAATAATAATAATAATAATATCATTATTATTATTATGAATATGTGGAAAAGTTTTTTATCCATATATTTATATTAAAATTGGTTATACTTATACAATTCTGTGATCAAAATGTCAAGTTTTGTAATGCCGTATATATAGTACACTGCAAACGCTTACAAGCGCATCTAAGATTTCTAAATTTGCATATTCATTTCACCAGCAGATTCTAATAAATAGTCAGAAATAAACGATTGCATTCCTGTATTGTCATATGCTATCATCCATACGGAATAGTAAAACGTTTGCCGTCAAAAGGCAAAGCTACCATAAAAATTATGTTTTCATGTTTCTAAATATTTGAGCTGATAATTGATCATTTGGATCATTTGGATTGTTTGGAGCATTTGGATTATTCAAACTACTGTTCTTATATTGTGTGTTATTTTCACAACGTTTTGTCGTTTCAGTCATTCTTCGGTTGTATCTTTGCGAAAGGAATCTGTACGGAATTTGGAACAGAATCCTATCTTCAATTCAGAGGATTGCATGCTCTTATTCCGTCAGCTATGATCGGGTATAAGTGTTGGATAATTCGAAAATAGGTCGATATTAAAAGAATACAATAGCGAATTACTTAATAGTGATATTGATGTGATATAAAAACATATTTTATCATAGTTTTATTAAAAATAACACCATAAATGAATTCAATCGTCCGTTGATACCTGCGATTTCACGAAAATACTGAAGATTCAGCGTTATACTTAAATTCGAAATATATTAATCACTTTTACTAAATGAAACATTTGTTAATAGTTGTATATTTATGTATACTACTCGTAGTCATTCAATAGCCTATCATCTGAATGTACTGATTAATGATTTTCAAACTAACGGCTGAAGAACAGTTAAGCCCGATATTTTTTTCTCTCAACAGGGTAGATTTCCAGTAGGTATCGAATGATGATCGCTGAGTGAACAAGAACCGATATATCAACCTGATTATGCCGTTTGTATCAATCGTGTCACTATTCTATACCGGTTCTCGTCAAATCACTGGTTAAGCAACGCAGAGCCTGGCTAGTACAAAATAGGTTACTATTTGTGAATTCTAGGCGCATTATGTGCTCTCCGCTTATCTCGGCACTGTTTCCAGTTATTCTGAATCTCCATTTGCCACTGGTATTTAACAACGCCGACTCAGTAGAGGTGTAGTGGGAGAGTGCGCAACTCTTGGCACTAAAATTCCACGTACAGGGCCCCTTATAGTGGTATCCATAATCTATCAAGACTGATGGAATCTATATCACTATACTGAACATGATTTGCTGGATATGATTTTACTTTATAATGGCAACAAATAAAACTTAAAACTAATACTTCGTTGTTGGAAAATTGATTAATATATTTCCAATCTGATTGTGAAGAACTGCATTCTTATAGTTGTAACAAAGTGCGTATGGGAGCGTGGGAAAGTATCAACAGCAGCATGGGATGACTGGTTTGCAAACACATTCGCAACAGCAAACACGAAAAACGCAGATATGTAAATTAGGAAGTGTGAGCGAGAAGAAAAACAGTGAAAATGTGTGCGCGAGGAGAAAAGGGAGACAAATGCACTACATGCTCGACAGAAGAAAAGTGCACGTCGAATAAAATGGACGTGTAAAGTTGCAGGTGAGAAATTGCTTGCTATGGCCAGCATGAGGTCGGATAAGAAAAGTGTTACCAGGCGAGATGGACGATAAGGAGAGACTTTTAAGTTTTGTCGAGATGGAAGAGGAAAAGTAATAAAAACTTTTGTTATAAAGAAAAAAATGCCGACTCGGATTTTTATGAATTTCTTTCCTTTGTTTGTAAGAGGCACGTTACATAGTGTCGTCGTTTTATAAAAGAGAATGGTAGTTTACTGGTAAATTAGTACGAGGGTATTTATGAAGGCTGATAGAAATGTAGAAATCAGAATGGTGAACAAAGGGATGAATAGAAACAAACAATTACAACCGAAGACAATATCTGAGGTATTAATTTTCAAAATTATTATTTTATTTTTTAAATATATCTTTCTCTAACAATGTAAGTGCAATATAAGATTTCTCTCATTAGTAATAAAACTCGAGATAGTGGAAACATCTTTTAATATTTCTAAGGAAAATCCCTTTCTAAAAAGAAACAGTCCGTTTAAGAGAAAGAAAATGCATGCGATGGCTGGTTTCTTGAAGGGAAGGATAAAAAAACAAGTGAAAAATACATAAATTTGACTTCTGCACCATGCAAAAAAAGAAGTGACTAAGTCAATCATTTGCGCCCCCCCCACAATTTAGCACTAAAAAAAGTCCCCAAAACCTTACCATATTAAAATCTTAGTTCACTACCATGCAAAACTGCTAAATAGACATACACAGAAAATTTTGGACAAATATGGTAAAATAGTCTCAAAAATGAAGTGTTCTTATTTGCCCTAAAAGAGACCCTGGGGTACACCCAAGAGTTATCGCGAAGTATAAACAAACAAAATCATATAGAAATCAGTTAGTTATAACTTGTCAAAAAGTTTTATAAAAATCCAAGGCATCAGATATTTTTAATCACAAAAGAAAATCCGCTCTGTTGCTCTTTTACTCATATCATGTTTAATGTTTGTGCACATTTCAAAAAATTCCAAGGCGTAGTTATTGAGAAAAGTGCGGACAGACGAACGGATAAACGGACAAAAATGAATTTACAGGTCCACTCCCCTTTTGTCGAGGGGCCAAAAACAATAATAATATTAAAATAATACACAAAAACATTGTATTCTTTTTAAACAGTGTGCATGACAAAAAAAATACTATCAAGTAAATGTATACCTGTCTGTGTAAAATATCTTATTAATAAACTCTTAAACTACTGATCACATGACATAAATTAATATGAAATAGTAATCATACACAAAGGATGGTTTATAACGAGTAAAATCTTTGTTTGGATGAATGAATAACGCGTGCAGATATATGTCGGCAAGTTGTAATGCAAAATATTCATTTCAACTTGTCGACATATTTCTCTTACGTTTGCGCATGCACCAATTCGTTCATAGCTTGAAGTGGTTTCATTTTAAATCTTTATTATCTATCTGTTGTTAGTTTAAACGGTAGGAGACACGTCTGCAGTGTTAAATGTTTTGGATTGATTCTAGCTGATAGCACTGAGGTTATTTATTTTAACTTTTGAAATCAGTACTATATATTAGGTACAATATAATATTCAATAGAGAATTGGCTCTATAATAATAAAAACGAAATCTGCATAAATTAAAATGTATTTCAGCGTATTTTGCGACCGGGCAATGCTGGGCGCCCTCCCTTACTAGTGTATAATATTACTTATCTTTTTATGAGTGACTGTATTTTGTTGGCCTCTTGAATTATGGAGAATGGTTATGTAAGTGATGAAACACGCGCGCATGTACGCACGCATGCGCAAAAGGCATTCCCATCTGGGATAAACTTCTATATGATTCTATTTTGATAATGATTTGTATATGCTGTTTGCATGAATTTTTTATGATTTTTTTCGTTTTAATTATTCATTTTATATTGATTAATTTATTATTGCATAATTTACACGGCAATCCTTTTAGCAGCGTGCCATGTTGACAGGGAAATACATTTAAGGCTTCCGAATGCAATCAATTCGATACACAATAGGTAATATATTTAGATCTCAGTAATGTGAAATTTATCTCACATTACATACACGTTCCTATAAATAAAAGTTACAATCTCTCATATTTTACAAATGCCGAGAGGAGAACATGCAAGATTAGTGTTTTTAAAGTCAAGATTCAGGAAACTACTGAGTTTAAATGAATATGACTATAGTCTAAAGATTTGATCTCTTTTGGTCATTTATCAATTATTATTGTTGAAAAAGTTATAAAACGAAAATACTTCAACAGATCTGACTAAAAAAGCCTTCTCTAATTGACTAATTTTGTTTGGAGTTAAATGATTCGTTTATCATTATTCAAATAAGCAAAACCCTCATATATATATATATATATATATATATATATATATATATATATATATATATATATATATATATATATATGGGGGGGTGTTTGTGTGCCTACGTGTGTCTATAATTAATGTTCAGTTAAGTTTTTTGAGTTTTAATAGCTCAAATCTTGTTATTCCCTTTTATAGTTGTTGATCTTGAGCACGCGGTGCAATGGAGAAAGATGTGGCTGGTTAATTTTAGTGCATCTAATCTCATCTTGAGAAGGCTTCATGTTTTGACAAACTTTTGGGCTTAACCTTTACTCCTGATCTGAGATGGAACTCGTACATCAAATCCGTTGCCAGGCCTGTTGGGAAAATGGTGGGATCGTTCTACCGTTCCAGTAGATATCTCACTGCTGATGCAATTCTCTACATGTATGAGCCAAGTGTGTCCAAGAATGGACTGCTGTTGCCACATCTGGGCAGGAGCTGCTAAAATAAGTTTATCACGCCTTAACAGAGTTCAAAATAGATTTACTAGCCTAGTGGGGGATGCTCTTTTCTTTTTCCTGCAACCTCTTCCCCACAGAAGAGCCGTCGCGAGTCTGTCTGTTTTATCGTTATTTTACTGACAAGTGTTTATCTGAGCTCCAATCTATGGTCCCCCCCTGGCCTGACTTTCACGAACAATACTCGTCTATTTGAAACCACTATCAGTAATTTCCCTCCCTATTTACTTGTGCCTAAACCTCAATGTAGATTCCATGAACAAAGCTTCTTTCTTAGAACTGCACGCCTGTGAAACTGTTCCGTTTATCTGCTTTTCAACTGACTACAATATGATTGTCTTCAAGTCCAACATAAACAAGTTCTTGATGAGCCATCTCCTTAAGTAATCTAATTAACCAAATTCCCCTACCAACGATGACTGACATGTTCCCCTTTACCATTGTACACTCATTAACCCTTATCCTCAAGTGGCCTCCGAGCCTTGATAAGTGGTGATTCTTTTGTAAAAAAATACTGCAATATTCTGTTCTTTCTGTCAACTGTTAAAAATGTTTTTCATAAATCAATGTTTCCGTGCTCTTTTTTCAATTCTTTCAAATTTTCATAATAGTTTAATATTCTGATATTTAAAAATAAAAATCACAGGTTAATATTCTGTTATCTAATTCAGTTTACAGATTTTTGTGATCACTCAATAACTTTTTCTATTAACCAACTTTTTGGAATTTTCTCAACAGTTCAATATTCTGCTATTTTCTATCAAAATAATCAAGTTTTTCATTACCCCAATTTCTTTTTTATGCAAAACCAGTTTTATTGATAGCTCAATATTCTATTCGCTTGAACAAATATTAAAAAAGTTTTTCATGGTTAAATATTCTATTTATTTTATAAGGTCTTTCAAATTGAAAACTGAGCATCAATAATTTTATTGCTATATCTTTAAAAAATGTTATTATAATCTCAATATTCTAATATTTTGGATAAATCTCTCAAACTGTTTACATTTCTTTCACTGTTCGACGTACAGTGAGTTTTGTAAAATTATTCAAATGTTATTCAGATTTTGATATTCTATGTTTTTAACAAATATTTACATAAATATTTTAGTTTTTTATAAAATATTTAAATTTATATATAGTTCTATACACTTTCCTTTTAGTAAAATCTTTCACATTTTGCCAAAAGTTCAATATTTTGTTCTCTTGTCCAAATCTTTTCACATTTTCTTTAAAGCTAAATATTGTATATTTTGTCTAATTTTTCAAAAGTTATACTTAATTCAATATTATTTTCTTTTACTCACAATTTTCTTAATTTTATTTGTAGCCCAATATTCTGTTCTCTTGATCAATTTGTATGGAATTTCTTTATAGTTCAATATTTTGTACTCTCTCTCTCTCTCTCTCTCTCTCTCTCTCTCTCTCTCTCTCTCTCTCTCTCTGCAGAATCTATCATACGAGGTTCTAAATTCTATTCTTTGAATCAAATGCTTCGTAATTTCTTCATAACTTAATATTTGCAAGCCTATCCTTGTTTTATCGTTATTTCCATGGCAGGGGCTCGCCTGAACTCCAATCTCTGGCCCCCCTCTCTAATATTTCACGAAAAACATCCGTCTAGCTGAATCCACTGTGAAAAATTTCCCCCACTCTTTATCTGTGCCTAAATCAAAACGTAGATTCCATGAACAAAGCTTCTTTCTTAGAACTACACGCCTGTGGAACTCTGTTCCGTCTGCCTGCTTCCCACCTAACTACGACCTGGATGTCTTCAAGTCCAACGTTAACAAATTCCTAATGAACCGCCCTCTTAAGTAAATATTTCATTAAATCTCCACACTAACGTATTGTACTTGCAATAACCCTTATCCCTGAGTGGCTTCCGGGCCTTAATAAGTGGTGACCACCGTGTAAAAAAATATATTTTGTTCTTTTTGCAGAATCTTTTCAACTATATACGCAGTTCGATATAGTTCTTTTGATCGTGTGTCTCGTCATTTCTTTCATAGTTCAATATTCTGTTGTTTTTTTACTTGTCAATTTAACTAAAACATTTCATTTCTTTTTATAAAATATTTTTTTATAAATTATATTTATCAATATTTTGAGAGGATTGTCCCATAATAAATTTTATTTGCTATATTCTGTAACTATTATCTTCATAACCTCTAAAACTCTGAATAAGTATTTTATTATAATAACTGAAAACTATAATATTAGCAATATTCTTATAAACGCAAGTATAAATTTTCCGAGACTGTTTTATTTTTAATTTATTTTTAAATGAGATTTGCTTTTTGATAAACTTTTATTTTATATTTATTTAGGCGTATCTATGTTTTAATCGGATTGTGCATTTAATCTGTAAATATATTCAAACAGAATTTTATCGAAATATCATTCACGGTAAAAAAAAAAGTTTTAAAAATTTGATGCATGATTCTAAAAAGCAATTTATTTTTCTGCAATAATTTTTTTTTGTTGTTGTTCTTTTATGAGAATTATTCAGACAGGTAGCACAAGGGATCAAGACACTGTAGAATAAGAAATCGCACGTACACCTAAAGAAAGTTAGTTGTTACATCGGCCAGAATACTGTGAAAGTAACAACCAAGATAAGAATAGTAGTCAAAATTATCCTATAATTATGATGATCAATCCTCCACTAATTTGATTTTATGCTCCAACAACATAACAAAAACAAAAAAAAAAATAAAATAAAAAAAACATACTGAAGATGAAGTTTACCTTCGTAATATGTTTATGAATTGCAATACAAATTTCAAACAAAATAAATATCTAATATTTTGTAATAATGCGTTGTTGCGGCTTCAAACGTATCTAATACGTATTTCATTTTATTCAAATTCAACCAACGCTTCTATAATAGGAACACAAGTCCTAACGTAAATTTTGCGTGACCAACGTACCGTTTAAACACTTGATAATACTACTGTGAAAACACCAAACGGACTTCTATTTGCTGATTTTATGCTCCAACGACAACATGGCCAAAAAAAAAAAAAAAAATGCCATACTGGTTAAAGTTTATCTTCGAAATATACTCATGAATTCCAATATAAATTTCAAACAAAATAAATATATGTTTATTTTGTAATAATGCGCTGTTTCGGCTTCAAACGTATCGAATGACGTATTTCATTTTATAAAATTATTATTTTATTAATATTTAATTTTTGATATGGGATTGATGATCGTACTCCGCGTTGCCTGGGTGGCAGAAGCTATAAGTAGATTTACATTATTTAAATAAATGGCAGAATATTTATAGGCATTAACATTTGGAATGTACACCAGGTGTTAATTGTGAATTAATAGGGACTATTCCGCAATTATTCTCCTATATTGTAACCCGTTGTTAAATGTTTATCATTTATTTGTTTTCCTTTGTTTTCAAGTTATCTATATATCTATAAAAGTGAAATTCTATGTGTGGGTGTCTGTATGTGTACTTTCCCTACCAAACTGCTCTGTCAATTTTCAGTCTACAGACTCTAGATTTTGGCATACAGGGTATTGAGATTTGGAAAAATCTTATGTCAAGGAGTCAAAGTTTAACGATTTGAGCTTTGAAAACTCTACCAACCTCGTTCACCAATTTTGGGTCTAAACACTTGAAATTTTAGATGTAAGTTACCTGGAGATGAGTAAAACTTTATATATATATATATATATATATATATATATATATATATATATATATATATATATATATAATATAAAGCTGAATGTGTGTGTGTATGTGGTGTGCGTGTGTGTGTGTGGCCACTATTAAGCGCCTATATGGTTGACTATTTTAAAAAACTGATTACATATAATGATAGAAGATGTATCGAGACACAGGATTGGGTATGGTTGATCTGGCAGAACGGTGGTTCATAAAAATTGTGTAAGTCTGCGTTCGCGGCTGGTCCACAAAGTATGGAAATAAAAAATTTAAAAATAAAAAAAACGTTTACAAGTGTTTTTGATATGAATGTACATAAGAATACTTTGATAAGTATGTTTTAACTTAAATGGGGTTCATATAATAAAACTGTGGGGTCTGCGTTCGCGCCTGGCCTCCATAGAATGGAAATAGGCATAAACTTTAATAAAGACTTTTCATATCTATCTGCGTAAGTATACTTTGATAATTATGTTTCCGTTTGAAGAAATATGGTATAATAAAATTATGGGGTGTTCGTTCGCACCTGACCTCCATAAAATGGAAAAATGTCACAAAGTTTAACAAGGTTTTTTAATATAGAAACACAGAATATTGTGATAAGTGTTTCAGTGTGAACAGGTATGGTATAATAAATTATGGGATTTATCTATTTTATTTTTACTTTCATCATATTTTTCTTTGGTTTTGATACCCCCAAATTCGAAGCTATCTCTTTACAACCCTTCCTTTTCATAACCTATCATACTTTCATAAATCAGAGTCCATTTTCTGTAATCTGTTTTTGAACCCAGTCAACGACGGGTACTTTTGCTAGTATATATATACATATATATATATATATATATATATATATATATATATATATATATATATATATATATGCACATAAAGCTGTGAACAGTACATAGGGTCCAAGCAAAGCTGGGCTGAACTGCTAGTAATCAAAATAAAGAAGAATGTTGTATTATATTCTTATTGATCTCAAGTGTGACACAATATTGATTTTTAATTTAAATATTCAGTATATAATTTTGATATTTATGCATTTCATATTTTGTATAAGAATTTTAAAAATTGAGCTTAAATATGTTGACTTCAGCGTTCTACAGTTATTGCAAAATACGCAGTAGAATATACGTTCTCGGCCCATTATTCAATAAGTTTAATGGCAGAGTCCTGGAAAAATTTAAGTAATAATTATTTGACGATTGCGTGTCGTTACTCCTTATGAGATGGGTAGAATATATAAGCTGAACGGCCTTAAATAAAATTATTTTTTACTTCTATAAATAAAAATTTTGTAAAAGAAATATATAAATAAAACAGAGAGACAGAAATTCTATGATGTTATATTAAATATTTAAAGCACGATAGTTCGTAATTATGGATTGGGAAATCCCGCGATACAGTAATAGTTTTACTAAAAGTAGAGTGAAACTGCTTTCGCTATAAAACTGCGACATTTGCTATCGGCAGCGGGAAATCGCTTCAAAACTGGACTGACGTAAATGTACGAAGATAAATAAATGTCGTCATCTTGCAGCGGTCGACATGACGATGGCGCTTCTGAGATTCAAGGCTTCTTTTCGGGGTGGAATTTCGTAATTTACCTTAATTAGTTAAAAATATTCAAATATGCATATATTAATACGTACATGCTACATGCATATATATATATATATATATATATATATATGCATCTATGTATACATTTATATACATATATAGTTAAACTGTTTTCTATACTAAAATTCACGTTATACTCTCTCTCTCTCTCTCTCTCTCTCTATATATATATATATATATATATATATATATATATATATGTGTGTGTGTGTGTGTGTGTGTGTTTGTGTGTGTGTATGTAACAAAATAATATCACAAAATATGTTAACGCATATATACAATAGCTATTACAAACATAAGAGCCTCCTAGTTTTAACTCAAAAAATTGAGAAGTTACAAAGACGAAAATGGAACCATTAACACGAGTGACCCTGTTGTGCCCCCAAGTTCATTTTTCTACACAGTCCCAACATTATCAATTCACTTTTGTCGAGAATTCAATGACTCCTCCCTACTTCTGATCCACGTCCATGACAGGAGTTGCTTTCTTGGACTCGCACACCGTCAATATATTCAGCAGAGAAGTATGAAACGTTCAGGTCACGAATGCATAATTTCAGTCATCATGACAATGAAATGTGCAATCCCCCTGATCGATTCCGGTGGAATAAAAATAGGAGGCATTACATTTTGGTTGTCCCTCGTATTTATTTATTTCCACGTCTTTCTTTCTCTCTCTGATTTGTTTTGAGACATACGTTCATACACGCGCGTGTGCGTACATACACATATACACATATATGTGTGTATATGTGTTTTATGTGTTATGGTTAAATATGTTTTGTGTGTGTGTGTGTGTATACAGGTTCATTTTCATTAATAATCGAGTGAACTACATGAAATCATATGTGGCCCCTCTACTTATGGATTAAATAGTAAAACGGCCTATGCTCCAAAGTCTTGGTTGTGCATCTAGTGAATGCGAAGGAAATCTCAGAAATAATATTACTATGTTTCTGTTTATCACGGCATTGTATTCAGTCGCCATGGACTTCTTGTTGCTACTGAAATAATCAATACCAGTTTAGGAGAGGTTGGGTCAATGAGTGCTAAAGTGTTGCTTCATTAGACTCACACAGCAAGCACCCTTACAGGTGGTATCCATTGTCTCTCGAAACGGAATGTGCCATATATATATATATATGTATATATATATATATGTGTGTGTGTGTGTGTGTTGTTGTTGGGGTTTTTTTTTCAAACAATAGATTCGGTTAATATTGCTCGATTTTTTGTTTATTTATTTTAGAAAGTCGCCCATAATTTGTTTGGGCGCATATATAACATTTTTATTATTTATTTTTATTATTTTTAAAACAGTAATCTACTTATACGCGTGTTTCGAGTTAATTAACTCTCATCAGCGTAGCTCAACTGTTCTAGGGATCGAACTGCTGACCATATTTCTTCAGTACGGCGCCTTAACCGTTAGGCCACAAACCCTAGATGAATTTACGGTTTATTTTTATCGCTTATAAATTTAGATTTGTTGTTGGTGTTGTTTTTTTTCAAACGATAGATTCGGTTAATATTGGCTTCGCCTCGAAGCTCGATTGTTTGTTTATTTATTTTAGAAAGTCGCCCATAATTTGTTTGGACGTATATATAACATTTTTTCATTTATTTTTATTATTTTTAAAACAGTAATCTGCGTACATATATATATATATATATATATATATATATATATATATATGGGGGTATACAGGAAAGGTTAGCACCAGGTTTTCTTTGGATGATTGTGAAGAGGCCTAGGGCGTTTATTGCCAGCGAAATTCCAGTGAAGGCCAATGATGGTTGCTAGTGAGAAATCAATGACAAGCGGCTGTTTTGATGAGGCAAATTCAATTGCATGTGTATCGAAAGAGGTATAGAATAATGATAACCGTGTAGAGATGTCATCTAGACGCCAGGAAACACAACCGGTTGCTGTCAATGAACAATCTTTGATGATGACTTGTGTGGGAATTTTTCTCCTAGTGAGTGAATAATAATTATTATTATAATTATAATAATAATTATTTAAATTGCGATAATAATAATAATGATGATGATAATAATGATAATAATAATAATAATAATAATAATAATAATAATAATAATAATAATAATAATAAACAGTAGAACAGAATTATTGACAAAATTAACTAGTCACGAGAAATGAAATAGGATAATTATATTTTATAAATACCGAATTTTCTCTTAATTGTATGATTGATATAAAATTGTCTTAACTATGCTAGACATTATCATATCGTATGGATCCGAAGATTCCGCTGTTGGCATTGGTTTCCCGACATTTTATCAAGTCAAAATTTCTTTTTAGAGAGACTACGTTGACAATATCCTAAGGGAGAGTAATTTGTTTTGGAACAAACTGGATTCGAACTTGGAATACCCATGTCATCTATCCGTGCCGTTGACCACCGTCCCCTCCCAACTATACTAGTAATAATAATTATAATAATGATTAGTATACTAGTAATAATAATTATAAGTATCATAACTATATTAGTAATAATAATTTTTACGTGTAATTATATTCGTGCAGAGATTTTACATAATTTATACTTGCGTTATATTTGCGTAAAAAGAGTATAATAAACACAAACCTCTTTCTATACATATTTATATATGCGCATAAATATTTATATAAAATTTTGCTTACCACGTTCCTCCGTAAGTTTGGGTTTTTGCCTGGGAAAATCGGTGCAAAAGTGTGAAAATTAAAGAAATGGAATTTGCCAGATGAAGGTCGAACGACGGTATTACGAATATGGATGCGTAACGTAATAGCTATTAGTTCATGCTTTAATTTTTAGCCTTGCAGCAAACATGTCTTTATAGACTGGGCATTAACGTCAAAGCAAATGTAAATCTTCAGAAAACGATTTGGTTTCGATTCTCGGTGGTTGCACGAGTCCTATTTTTTAAATTTTTAAACCATTACTATATATTGGGCCCAATACAATATAATATTAAATACGTAATCTGCATCAATCAAAATATCATACTTAAGCGTATTTTACGATTGGGCGGCCTGCTAGTATATATATATATATATATATATATATATATATATATATATACGCATATGTATTATTACCGTTTTAAGTCTGGTAATAAAAATATTGTGCTCTACAGTAGTATTGAGAACTTTCTTCGTGTTTTTTTTACCAATTACCACTATATATATATATATGTGTGTGTGTGTGTGTGTGTGTGTGTGTGTGTGTGTGTGTGTGTGTGTGTTTTATATATTTTTATATAGAAAATATTACATACTCGCTACGGTGACCATGCTAATTTTTCGGGCGAATTGGTTTGCAAGAAACCAAAAGTCACACGTCAGGCGACGTAAAAAAAAGTTTATTTGCCACCGAAGGCATCTGGTTCAAAAATGGATGAAGTAAAATATTATATTTTTTATGTATAAAAATGAAATATTAAAACGCTCAAACTTAAGTTGGAGGCATGACATTAAGTGACATTTTAGACTCAAAATAGAAGGACACGAGGGAAAAAACAATGTCAAGATATAACAGGATAAATTTTAAAAGTAGAAAGGGATTAAAAAAAAGGAATGGACAACGACAAAAGAAAATGAAAAACAAAGAACAGAAAGACGGAAATAGGACGAAGAGGTCAGCATGATTACATTATATTACTATAAGGAATAGGAGGGGGGTGAAACATTTAGGATCAACTTGGATTAAGGGTTAAGAGTTTACGTGTCAAAGAAAGAAAGATGTTGACGTAAGAGGGGAGTGGATAAAGAAAAATTAGCAGATAGGGTTTCCAGTGAGGCATAAATACACATATTATATGTGTATCCGCAACCCAGTCAGGCACATACCCACACATGTGCGTAAAGAAATAATAAAACCTGAGACAACCTTATGCATAGGAAATTAGACTGTGTTTTCTTAAACATAAACCATATCACAATGAATTTAACAATTAAAAAAAACTTTCTTTTTGTCCTCTGACAAGAGCAGGATGGATCTGTAAATTCATCCTTGTCCGTTCGTCCGTTCGTTTGTCCGAAAATCGAAAAGAAAGTATATCAAATTGTAAGTACCGCCCCCCGAAAACCCTTTAAACTTCTCCAAATCTACAAAAGCGTTTAATACCTATGGTTAAAAATTTTACAGCATCCAAGTGACTCGGATTTTCAAGAAGTACTTGTATCCCTTTTTACTTCCTTGATTAAAACTAAATTAAACTAAATGCCGTCCAAATTAAAACGCCTTACATCTAGCAGCCATCTTTCTAAATCTATAATTATCGGTTAATTTAGGATTAAAGTTTAATATATACAAATACATAAACAAATACACAAGTACCAATTATTATTATAATTATTATTATTAGTAGTAGTAGTAGTAGTAGTAGTAGTAGTAGCTTTTGTTCCCACTAGAAGTTTTCTGGCATTAATTAAAATGAATAACTTTCGTCTTGGGGAGACTCCATGTTTTGACAAGCTTCTGGGTCTGACCTTTACTCCTAATCCGAAATGGAACACGTACATACAATTTGTTGCCAAGATTGCTGAAAAAATGATGGGATCTTTCTACAACTTAATTAGATATCTCACCACTGATGCAATTCTCTACCTATATAAAAGCCAAGTACACCCAAAGATAGATTACTGTTGTCACATTTGGGCAGGAGCTGCTAGAGGCAGTTTATCCTACCTTGACAGAGTTCAAAATAGACATCCTAGCCTAGTGGGGGATGTACTTTTCTCTTCCCTGCAACCTATTTCCCACAGAAGAGACGCTGCTAGTTTGTTTCTACTTTATCGTTATGCCAAGTACGTCCAATAGTCGAGTACTGTTTCCACATCTGGGCAGGAGCTGCTAGATAGATCTTCTCCTGTCTTGACAGAGTTCAAAATAGACTTCTTAGTCTAGTGGGGGATGCCTCTTTCTTTTCCTTCTTTTTCTCACAGAAGAGACGTTGAAAGCCTTGTCTCTGCTTTATCGTTATTTTCATGGCAAGTTCTCGTCTGAACTCCAATCTATGCCCCCCCTCGCCAAACTTCCACGAAAAACACTCGTCTATCTGAAACCACTATCAATGATTTCCCCTAAACCAAAAACCTACATTCCATGAACAAAGCTTCTTTCTTAGAACTAAACACCTGTGGAACTCTCTTTTCCCTGCTTTTCAGTTGACTACAATGTTGTCGTCTTCGAGTCCAACGTAAAAGACATTGTTGTTTAATCGTCCCCTTGAGTAATTCAATTTACCGAATTTCCACTGTTAATGATTACTAAAATATTATCCCATTGACTACTGTACAGTCATTAACCCTTATCCTCGAGTGGCCTCTGGGTATTGATAAGTGGTGACTCCTATGTATAAAAAAATCTATTGTAATAAAATTGTGAGACGGCTTTGCGTGTGCGTGTTTGTTTGTTGTTTTTTTTACGCAATTTCGATCATTACTTTTTACTTATTTCTTATTTCAACTTAATAAAATATTCATGGAAATCAAAAATCTGAAATAAAACGGACATTTTTCAAAATTCTATTGAAAACATAGCTAAATTACGAAATTTAATCTACCAAAATTATTTTACGTACAATCAATCATTTTAACGTGTTTTTAAAACAATAAAAAATTAATTATTTCTTGGCAAAAGGAAATGACTTGAAAACAAATTAGTAGGCAATATTTCGAATTATAAGTCACTTTTACTTTTCAAATTCTGACTGATAAATTATTATATCTCTATTAATTTATCTCTCTGTTCGTCCTACTTTTTTTCGGAAACTATTGGGCTGATTTGGTTGAGTTTTATATGGACTTTTCTTATAGTGTGGCGCAGTAAAATAAGTATTATGTTATCAGTTCGATGCCCAGTTAGAAACCAATAAGGGTTAGTCATCACAATACCATATTAACTCTAAATGTTTAGCATAAACCACTCCTTCTAAGTCAATGGGCCATAACTTTTGCCCGTTTTAAACGGCTAAGTATATTTTTTATATTATAATTCGCTAACAAATACATGCTTATTTTCTTCCGAATAGGCGTATAGTATAAGTATAAGAGGTCATTAAGAGAATATATATATATATATTAATTCTTAAACAAACAAGGATAAAAGAAAAACATGCATTGTCAGGGTTAACAATTAGAGATATACACGTTTGCCTGTGTATAAGTATTGTCGACATTTTGCTGGTGTTCCTGGAAAGCTATACGTGCAGCCAGTAAAATGAGATTAGAGACGAATAGAAAAAGCATCTCATGTGAAACGATTTCAAAGTTATGAAACTATGCTAAAATTGAGAACCAGTCAGAATATGTTCGACCGATTTGAAGGACAACAAAGAAACCGATTTCTAAATCGTCAACGTTGAGTAAAATTTTATTAATTGATTTCCGCAAATAGAGAGTGCCTTCTCTCGTTTGTTAATATGATTCGCGGGAGACACATTTGTTAACATATTTAAAGATTCGAAAACTATTTTTTTTACAAGGTAGGCACCACTTATCAAGGCCCGGAATAAATAAAAATTTAAAAGCACACCTCTACCAGCCCTATAGCGATTAAGTGGCATACCACCACCTAAAGTCATGATTTTGCCATTGCTTATGACCTCACTCAGATTGTTCGCGAACCCACCCGTGTGCCCGATACACCCAATCAATATGCAAGCGTCTTAGACCTTTTTCTTTCAACTTCCCCTGAGCTATGTTCATGTACCGTTCATTCTCCTTTAGGATCCTCCGACCACTCCGTCGTATCAGTTAAGATAAAAACAAAATGTAAGAAGCCATCAGACGTACCCCTCCACCGTACTGTATACCGATACTCTATGGCTGACTGGGATAGCTTCCGTACATTCATATCTGATTTACCTCTGCACTCCATGTTTAAAAAGGAAGTGTCCTCTATAGTATCAGATCTGACCGAATGGTTAATTGTAGGCATAGACCAATTCATACCATCTAAAAAATTCCAACAAAAACCTAACAGCCAGCCATGGTTCTCCCCAGAATGTGCTGCTGCTATCGCGCACAGAAATCACTTTTTCCATAACTACCAACGTAATAGATGCACTGAGACAAAAGCTGCTTTCAGGACTGCCAGCAACCACTGTAAAAGAGTAATAAAAAATGCAAGAGAGCTATATGCCCAGTCTGTTAAATCCAAGGTAGCTGATCAGCGGCTTGGTTCCCACCAGTTTTGGCAAATAACAAATAGGATCCTGAACAGAAGTGTGCGTTCTATCCCAACCATTATCAATGGACCAGAGGTTATCTCGTCAGCATCAGACAAGGCCAAACTATTTGCAAAGAACTTTGCAGCTAATTCTACCCTATGCGACGAAGGCCATCAACTCCCCATATTTCCTCCTATAACACAGAACAAGCTAGGTAACATACAAATATCCGTGCATGAGGTCGCCAAGCTAATCAAGAACCTAGATTCCAGTAAAGCAACTGGCCGTGATGGCATCCCAATTATAGCGTTAAAAAAGCTTCAACCAGAACTTGCTCCCATACTTACGAAACTATTTAAGCGCTGCCTTAAGGAGAAGTGCTTTCCGACCCCCTGGAAGACCTCATCAGTTTGCCCTGTATTTAAGAATTCAGGTGATAAGTCATCTCCCTCTCAATACAGACCAATAAGTCTTCTCTGTGTTATGAGTAAGTTACTGGAATCAATATTAAATAGAGAAATAGTAAACCACCTCAGCAGGAATAACCTTCTTAGTGACACACAATATGGTTTCCGCTCTGCAAGATCTACCGCAGATGTGCTGACGGTTATATCCCACAGGATTAGTGAATCTCTTGACAAAGGCTTCCTTTCTAGGGCAATTGCTCTCGACATATCAAAGGCCTTTGACAAGGTATGGCATAAGGGTCTACTTCACAAGATTTCCAGCTACGGTATAACTGGAAATGTTTTCTCAATCATTAAATCATTTCTCTCTGATAGGCTCATAAGAGTAGTGGTAGATGGACAAAAATCGGAGGCCTGCAATATAAATGCTGGAGTCCCTCAGGGGTCAATCCTGGGCCCAACTCTCTTCCTGATCTACATAAATGACCTCCCTAAACACATACTTAAATCATTCGTTGACATCTATGCTGATGACACGACCATCTACGGCAACACATCAAAGGCTGTAAATGACGAAGTTCTCTCGGATTCTCTCTCCTCTGATCTCGAGCGCGTTGTTCAGTGGGGGAAGATGTGGCTAGTTACCTTTAATGCATCCAAAACCAAACTCCTATCCTTACATCATCAACGCTCTGATCCCCAGCTGGCATCAATTGTGATGGATGGCTCTCGTCTGGGTGAGGCCCCGTGTTTTGACAAGCTTCTGGGTTTGACCTTTACTCCTGATCTGAAATGGAACACGTACATCAAGTCTGTTGCCAAGGTCGCAGGAAAGATGGTGGGATCCTTATACCGCTCCAGAAGATATCTCACTACTGATGCAATTCTCTATCTATATAAAAGCCAAGTACGGCCAAGGATGGAATACTGTTGCCATATCTGGGCAGGAGCTGCCAAAAACAGCCTATCATGCCTTGACAGAGTACAAAATAGACTTCGTGGTTTAGTGGGGGATGCCCTTTTCTCTACCCTACAACCCCTCTCCCACAGAAGAGACGTTGCGAGACTATCCTTGTTTTATCGTTATTTTCATGGCAGGTGCTCGTCTGAACTCCAATCCCTGGTCCCCCCTCGCCAATCTTTCACGAAAAACACCCGTCTAGCTGAATCCACTGTGAAAAATTTCCCCCACTCTATATCTGTGCCTAAATCAAAACGCGGATTTCATGAGCAAAGCTTCTTTCTTAGAACTGCACGCCTGTGGAACTCTGTTCCGTCTGCCTGCTTCCCTCCGGACTACAACTTGGATGTCTTCAAGTCTAATGTTAACAAATTCCTAATGAGCCGCCCCCCTAATTAAACACTTCATAAAATCTCCTCACTAACGTGATGTACTTACAATAACCCTTATCCCTGAGTGGCTTCCGGGCCTTGATAAGTGGTGATCACTGTGTAAAAAAAAAAAAAAAAAAAAAAAAAAAAAAAAAGTCCGCCGGGATATAATTGCGAGAGTTGAGCGTACTAAACAACTCGAAGACCCCAGACACCCTCTCTATGGTTACTCTGAGGTGGCTAGACAGCTTGTGTCCCGGCATAGCTTTGACACAGTGGAGGAACTATCGGACTGTCCTACATCCTCTTACCGGCTGCAAATGTGGAGAGAGGTAGACCTTCAGTCTACAAATATAGCACTGCCAGAGCCCAGTGAAACCTTACCACCTGGTACACACCTGTCCCGTTCGGAGTGGGTCACTCTGAATAGGGCAAGGGCAAAAAGTTGCAAAAACTGGCGACAACCTCCTCATGTGGGGTTACTCTACAACTGCTGAATGCCCCTGTGGTTCCCAAGTTCAGACCATCGAGCACATTTTAACATCTTGCCCACTGGGGCCCAACTGCACGAACGAAGACCTCAGTGTTGATAATGAAACCGCACGCCGCTAGTTGAAGAGATGGAGCGACAAGATATGATGAAGGCCCGGAAGCCAATCGGGAATAAGTGTTATTGCGTGTACAGTACGTTAGTATTGGAGATTTGATAAAGTGTCTTATAATAGGAGGCGGTTCATCAGGAATATTTTTATGTTGGACATGAAGACATCCAAGTTGTAGTCAGGCGAGAAACAGAAAAACAGAACAGAGTTCCACATGTGTGCTCTTCTAAGAAAGAAGCTTTGTTCATGGAATCGACGTTTTGCTTTTGGCACAGATAAAGGGTGGGAAAAAATTTTTGACAGTGGTTTCAGCTAGACGGGTATTTATCGTGAAAGACTGGCGAGGGGAGACCAGATATTGGAGCTCAGACGAGCACTTGCCATGGAAGTAACTATAAAACAAAGACAGGCTCGTAACGTCTTTCTTGTGGGAAAGAGGTTGCAGGGAAGAGAAAAGGGCATCCCCCCGCTAAGCCATGAAGCATATTTTATACTCTGTCAAGGCAGGTAGACTGTTTTTAGCAGCCCCTGTCCAGATGTGGCAGCAGTACTCCATCTTTGGACGTACTTGACTTTTATATAGATAGAGAATTGCATCAACAGTGAGATATCTTCTGGAGCGGTAGAAGGATCCTACCATTTTTCCAGCGACCTTGGCAACTGACTTGATGTACGTGTTCCATTTTAGGTCAGGAGTAAAGGTTAAGCCCAGAAGCTTATCAAAACATGGAGCTTCCCCTAGGCGAGAGCCATCCATTTCAATTGATGCCAGATGGGGATCAGAGCGTTGATGATGTAAAGATAGGAGCTTGATTTTAGATGCGTTAAAAGTAACCAGCCACTTCTTCCCCCAACGTACCACGCTCTCGAGATCAGAGGAGAAAGAATCAGAGACAACGTTGTCATTTACAGCCTTTGATGTGTTGCCATAGATGGCCGTGTCATTAGCATAGATATTTAAGTATGTGTTTTGAGGGATCATTGATGTAGATCAGGAAGAGAGTTGGGCCCAGGAAGGACCCCCTGAGGACTCCAGCATTAAACTGAGGGCCTCTGATTTCTGCCCATCAACCACTACAGTTATGAGCCTATAAGAGAGAAATGATTTAATGATTGAGAAAACATTTCCAGTGATACCGCAGCTGGAAATCTTGTTAATTAGGCCCTTATACCATACCTTATCGAAGGCCTTTGATATGTCAAGAGCAATTGCCCTAGAAAGGAAGCCTTTGTCAAGAGATTCACTAATCCTATAAGATATAATCGTTAGCACATTTGCTGAAAATCTGGCAGAACGGAAACCATATTGAATGTAACTAAGAAGGTCATTTTTGCTGAGGAGTTTGACTACTTCTCTATTTAATATGGATTCCAACAACTTACTCATGACACATAGAAGATTATTGGTCTGTACTAAGAGGGAGACGACTTATCACTTGAATTCTTAAATACAGAGCATACTGATGAGATTTTCCAGGGTGTTGCGAAGCACTTCTTCTTAAGGCAACGCTTAAATAGTTTTATAAGAATGAGGGCAAGTTCTGGTTTCAGCTTTTTCAGCACTATAATTGGAATGCCATCAGGGCCAATTACTTTACTGGCATCAAGGTTTTTGATTAGCTTAGCGACCTCACGCACAGATATTTGTATGTTGCATAGCGTGTTGTCTGTTATAGGAGGATATACGGGGAGTTGATGGCCTTCATCGCATGGAGTAGAATTAGCTGCAAAGTTCTTGGCAAATAGTTTGACCTTGTCTGATGCTGACGAGATGACCTCAGGTCCATTGATGATGGTTGGGATAGAACGCACGCATCTGTTCAGGATCCTGTTTGCTATTGGCCAAAACTGGTGGGAACCAAGCCGCTGCTCAGCTACTTTGGATATAACGGACTGATCATATAGCTCTCTTGCATATTTTATTACACCTTTATAGTAGTTGCTGACAGCTTTAGTCTCAGTACATCTATTACGTTGGTAGCTATGGAAAAAGTGATTTCTGTGCGCGATGGCAGCAGCACATTCTGGGGAGAACCATGGCTGGCTGTTAGGTTTTTGTTGGAATTTTTGGATATTATGAATCGGTCTATGGCTACAATAAACCATCCGGTAAGGTCTGATACTATGGAGGACATATCCTTTTCAAACATGGAATGCAGAGGTAGATCAGATATAAATGTACGGAAGCTATCCCAGTCAGCCGTAGAGTATTGATATACAGTACGGTGGAGAGGTACGTCTGAAGACTTATTGCATTTCATTTTTATCTTAACTTATCTTGACCGAATGGTCAGAAGATCCCAGATGAGAATGAACGGAACATTAACATAGCTCAGATGAAGTTGTGAGAAAAAGGTCTAGAAGACTAGCGTACTAAGCGGTAGTATCGGGCACACGGGTAGGTTCGTGAACAATCTGGGTGAGGTCATAGGCAATGGCAAAATCATGACAGATCCTCCCCTCATCATCTATCTTGGTTGAGTGGGTCAGCTATTCCACATTGTGGACATTGAAGTCACTACAAATGTGGATATTAGCTGAAGGATGAGCAGACAGGATGTGGTCAATTTCCTCAGACATGCTCTTAAAGAGAGTAACCCCGCTGTTTTGGGGGCGATAGAGGGCAAATATAAATGCAGCGGTGTAAGCTAGTGCAACCCAGAAGCACATATAAGGTAAATTAGGGTCTTCACTGGTCCAATTTCTCTTAGGAAGAATATGTCCGTCTTCCACTTCTGTAATTGGGTTTCAACCTCTGGAAGGTTGGAACGTAGACCTCTGATGTTGGAGAAGGAGATGTGGTAGTAAGGGCTTACGTTGGAGGATGGTGTTCTAGGTTTATTTGTGCAATTTTTCTGGAGATATTTCATGTTGAGGATTTGGGATATGTGGGATTTGTGGAACAGGTCGACAGACTTAGAGTAGGAAAGGGAGGGAAAGTAGAAGAGAAAAAGAAAGGAATTTTTTTTCATTTTTGTTTTTGTAGCACATGATAAGGTAAAACCGTAACAATTATCCACTAGTATGGCATCGAGAGGCCCCCACCGGAAACTACTGAATAGTCCAGAATCCATTCACCAGATGGCAATACAGCAGTCCCAGTATTTTGCACCAGCTGATAGGACAGCCTCCTTAGTGGTTAATCCAAGGTTCGTGTCCCTGACTATCAGGCGGATAACGTCAGCCCAAATAAAACGTTTACCTCCAGCACCCTTACTAATGACATGGCCACAAGGATAGACATAGAAACAGGAGATGTCCGACATCTCAGCCTACTGTTCATGAATTACTGCCGTCCTGGAAAGCAGCTTTTTCTTCACCCTTTGTAAGAAAAATCACTCATTGGAAATGAGAACTGAGGGACAAATAAGGAGAAGCAAGAGAACGAGAGCTGCTGATAACGCATCCACAACGCGTTGTCTACTTTCCTATAATTTTATAAATAGAAATAAAAACAGTATTTCAAAAACAATTAATTATAATATATATAACACTTTCGCTTAATTAATACGTTTATGACTAATTAATTATACTGTACTATTTAAATTTCAAAATCTTATTAAAAATGGACAAAAAGCAACAAATGTAGTTAGATAAAGAAACGAAGCTAAAAATATAAAATAAAAACAACTTCCAGGATTTTTTTCAAAGTTAGAAATTTAATAAAATATATACAGTCGGGTTTGATTCACGCATGTTAATGGATGAAAAATATCCTCAGATTTTTGTCCGATTATCCGAGTCCGAGTATGAGCAAGGAAGTCTCACGCACACACAATGCGACTTATATATATATATATATATATATATATATATATATATATATATATATATATATATATATATATATATATTGTATTTTGTGCACAGAAAGTTGTTAGATGGGACAAGTCATTGGTACCGTCGGTTTCAAGCCCGATAATTACGACCGTTTTAGATATCTAGATATCCATATCAAGCTCTCTTCAGCCAATACTCATCTCAGAGCTTGATATGGATATCTAAAACGGTCCTAATTACCGGGCTTGAAACCGACGGTACCAATGACTTGTCTCTCCTCTAACAACTTTCTGTACACAAAATAAAAAATATGAATACGCTCTTATTTTTCGCATTTTCCTTTTAATTGAGCACTCTGCTGGATTTCTTTTTCCAAAAGAAACTAGTCATATATATATATATATATATATATAAAGTGATGGTTATGTAGCTCCAACGAGAGAAAAAAATGTATATTTAAAAGAGTGTAGCCATCAACAATTGTGGGTTTTTTTTTAAAGGTTTTCATCATATTTTTATTTTAAAATATTTTTATAACGCGTTTCGAGCTTAGGGTGTGCTCTCTTCAGATGTTTTCGTAAAAAGTTTTTCTTTAAAATGGGAGTTTGAAAAGTTTTTTTTACCTCTGCTGATACTACATGTGTTTTTCAGAGTGATGTGGTCTCAGACATCCTGTCTCCAACCGTAAGTGTTCAAAGTGTCCGGTCAAAGTTAGATTCAAAGAGGGCGCTTTTGGTCCATTTGGTGAAGGTTTTTATGGGTTTTTATGGGTTTTTTTTAAAAGACTTCCTTTCCCCATGTATAGCACACACTCACACACAATCACACACGCATATATATATATACATACATGTACATGTACACATGCTCACGCATACGCACGCAGGCACATACACATTTACACACGCACATACATAGAAATATATGTAGAAGCATACATATATACATACCCACTTACACACTCACACACGCACTCACACACATTCACCACTAACATGTCAGGCACATATTGCTTCCTTTTTTTCCCAACCAAAACACGCATGCATACATGCACTTAATCAGTCAAACATAAGTACACGCACACACACACAAGTAAGATGGAGATATATGTGTGTGTATGTGCCTACATAGTATGTGGATGTTTGTGAGTGTGTATGTACATACATGTATGTATATATATATATATATGTGTATGTGCGTGTATATGTGTGTGTATGTATCTTCTCCTACCTATTCTGAGAAAAACTCCTACCTATTTAAAGAAAAACTTTTTACGAAAACATCTGAAGAGAGCACACCCTAAGCTCGAAACCCGTTATAAAAATATTTTAAAATAAAAATATGATGAAAACCTTTACAAAAACCTACAATTGTTGTTGGCTACACTCTTTTAAATATATATATATATATATATATATATATATATATATATATATATATATATATATATATATATATAGTAATTTATAAAATATATATGGCGATTAAGCTACACTGAATATTCGGCGTTTCATCCACTATAGGATCTGTCAGGCTTATGCGCGAATTCTGTGGTTGTTTTTCGTTTTTATATATGTTGAGGATTTTAGTTAGCCAATCAGCTTTCTAGTATCCACCACGCCCTTTCCTATTTCACACGCACCACTTCACCTTTAACAACAAGGCATCCCTAGGCTTATCATTACATATTATCCAGCATATGTTCTGTTCTGAAAATTATTATTATACTCTTACAAATCCCACCCATACCCACCTCATAACTTACCCCTTTAATTCACTTTCGGACCCTCCCGTACCCTATTAAATTAAAACCCTAGTACTCTCCCCATGTAATCCACAACCTAACTTGCATCAATCTCATAACATCACGATACAGCCATATTCCCATTATAAGTAATGTTACGATATAAGTTACTTTTGATTAATCCTGCTTTGTATATATCCTATCGCTTTAAATCTTCATCATAATTTTACGACTGAAAACATACACTGTCTTTAAGTGCTGTTGTTGTCTCAATTACCGCTATCGATACAAATCTTTAGCATAAATCCCCTACATAGACACTATACATCTTACATACTGATAAAATAGAACCACACCCCAACTACCTCTATACCACCCCCTGAATCTTAAATAGATAAACTACTCACATTATTTAAAACTATGAGAGAAACCCTGTATTCCTTTTTACAGTACACTTTATATAGGACATTCCTTCTTTATCTTAGAATTCAATATAGTCCCTCCAACAACCACAAAAATTTTATTTATTTATTTCGTTCCTAGAGATTCCTTCGCTAGACGTCACATCCCATTATGTTACCTAGCACTTTCTTTACTCTTCTGATGAGAAGCATTAGGTTTCGAAATACCTTGGTGTAAAGTCCCTTTTATCACCCAACTAAATGTATGTATATTCTTATTAAATAAAGGACTCATTCTATATTTTCCAATATATAGTATTTGTGAATTTATTTTCCACTCCTATTGTCTCCTATATAAGCTCCATTGAAATTTGTTGAGGTTTATATTATTGAATTTACTCTCTTCTTCTACCTACCATCGCTATATATATATATATATATATATATATATATATATATATATATATATATATATATATATATATATATTCATATAGAAACATAATATTTTATAAAGAGAGATTATATTGTATGTATCGATTTGACTATATATTTTAACAGTGCTAAATACGTGAATAGAATTAAGTAGTAAGTTACGAAAATATTTATAACAATTAAGCTACACAGAATTTCTGCATTTCATTCTTGTAAGGACTCGTCAGGCTTTGATAATGCTGCATATATAGATGTGTTTGTGTGGATGTGGGTAAATTCCAATGAATATTTTTAAGGGTTCTCCAAAAGGTGTTTCCGTTTTGTACATCAATAAATAGTAATATTTTGTTGTGCCTGGCTAACATATTCATTTCAAGCGTTTTTTCAGCCAGCAATTGCAGTACTTATTCTTATAAAGTTGCATTTAGAACGTAACAGAAGTTGTGCTGGAAATGTGAGAATTAATGCAGGAAAACTTTTATACTGAATAGGGATGGACGATTCACTTAGCTAAGCTTAGGTGATAAGTTTAGTAGCGACCCTTGAAAGATGGCCGCGAATCCATTAGAAGCAATCCGCCATCTTGAAAGGTTTTAACCAGCGCTAATAAAAGTCGATCGTCCATTAAACCTTTAAGAAGTAGAAGATTTGTTCGAAGACGCATTTACGTGTTCTGACGACGATATTTATCGAAGATTTGAAAGCTGTGCGTTAGTTGAAGGTGTTACTCACTTAAAATATTGATTTAATTACCTGTAACTTCGTTTTATGGAGTTGAAAAGAAACTGGTTATAGAGAGAGTTTTATTTACTAATCGAATAGATTTAGTGAAACCCAACGATGCAGTCAAGTAACGATTTGATTACAAGATATCAATATGCGTTTTACGAGAATTCGATTAAACAGTGAGTAAACAATTGAAATAATATCGCGTTAATATAAACCCAGAATTATTGGACTGAAAAATGTTCGTAGATCAATGTGCGTATAATATATATATATATATATATATATATATATATATATATATATATATATATATATATATATATATATATATATATATATATATATTTAACAAAGTTCAGTACGTGAGGAGATATACATACACTTCAGAATAAAATTATCTAATAATCCACTGGTATGGAAACCTGTGAAATACCTACTCCGGACCATTACGTTCTGATTACTCAAAATACGGCTTGGATCATTTTACAAGACTGCTATCAAAGACATTCACTTTGGATTTTATCATGAAATTTGGATGTGAATTTTTATATCCTTTTCATTAACTTCCCTTACTCTATGACATTTAAATACTTAAACAACTTTTAAATGTAATTTTTCATGTCTCACTGACTTTAGCAAATAAGGTGTACGCCATTATAACTATTTGCTAATATTTTCTCCTCTGAAGAGATGGTAGACATCGAAATCCTATAGGATAAGGAGTTATAATATTTCAAATGTATTCTTTGTCTTATATAGAATAATAAAAATATTTTGGTTTAAAATTCAAACATTTCACGTCATAATTTTTTAAATTCATTGAATAAATAAAATGTTATATATATATATATATATATATATATATATATATATATATATATAAGAATAATATTATAATTCAATTCCAAATATATATTTTTCATGCAAAACAGTCTCTCCAGCATGTTAAAATTTTTGTACATTTTTTTACAGTTCCATTTCTTTATGCAGAAACATAGTTATTATTATGTCAATATTGTATCTTTTCGTTCATATCCTTTTCTGAAAAAGAAAATAATTTCTAATTTTATCAACTAAATAAAGAATGTTTTACCATGAATAAGATATAAATGCAAATCGAAATGGCGGTGTTCCTCAAATCTTCATAACATTTCTGTTAACATTTTAACTAGCTTGTTCTTCTACTTATTCCACCATTTCCTACTTAAATTACTTCATATTAGATATGGATACATAATAATACAGAAATCACTCATGCAAACATTTGGTATTTACAGTTGAGTGAAAATTAATCTCAGATTAGTTCTTAATATTTCTCACGATGCATTAATGGAAGATTAATTGCATTATCATTAAATATCTGCTTTTTTATCGAGACTGAACTCATTCTTCTGTTGTTCACGTGGTTAGAATCTATGCTTCCAAATCACTGAATTCTAGCCATATAAATCGTTATTGTTTCGTAAGCATGAACCGTTTTGGACGTAAAGCATTTTAATAGAAATAGAATGTCATGGAATAAATATTTATTTTCGTACCATCAAAATATTTTATAAATATTCATACTGAAAAAGAACATACGGTATAGCTACTTTATGAAGAATCGATATAGATATAATAATTGCTTTTTTATTTATTTATTTGCCGACTATTGTCCTCATCTTTATAATTTCAGTTGTTTCACGACGTTTTGACCAACTATTCCTCTGACCTTCGTCATGGTGTTTTTTTTTAACAAAGTAATATGCAGTAGTCAGTGAAATATTATCGCAGTAATCTGTAGAAGTGTAAATTTGGTAAATTGGATTACTTAAGGGGAACGGCTCATCAAGAACTTGTTTACGTTGGACTTGAAGACAACAATATTGTAGTCCGCTGGAAAGTAAGCAAACAGAAGAGAGTTTCACATATGTGCAGTTCTAAGAAAGAAGCTCTGTTCATGAAATCCAAGTTTAGGCCTAGGCACAGAAAAGGAGTGGGGGGGGGGAAATATTGTTTTCAGCTAGATGAGTGTTTCCAGAGAATGTTTGGCGAAGGGGAGACACAGTTTAGAGCTCAAACAAGCAGTTGCCATGAAAATAACGATAAAGCAGAAACAAGCTCGCAATGTCTCTTCTGTGAGAAAGAGATTGTCGGAAAGGGGAATTTTTTAACTGTATCTTCAATAATTACTGCCTTTCATAATTGGTGTCTTTTCACCACATCTTTATCCACTACGTCACGGGCCCCGAATAATTTAAACGAGCTATTCGGCCTGAACTTTTTGCCATTTCACTCGCAATGATCCATTGAGTTATTGAAAACTTTCGTGAACGTCTACAATCGTGTGTTAGCAATGATGGGAAATATTTGGTCAATTTAATATTTAAGACTTTCAGAAATAAAATGGTATTCTACGTACATTTAAAAATATATATTTTTTCTTTAATTAATTTTTTTCTAACAAATGTGTCAGATCAATTTGGGACACCCGATATATATATATATATATATATATATGTGTGTGTGTGTGTGTGTGTGTGTGTGTGTGTGTGTGTGTATGTATATGTATATATATGTATATGTATATATATGTATATATATGTACATATATGTATATGTATGTATATTTATATATATATATATGTGTATATATATATATGTATATATATGTATATGCATATATATGTATATATATGTATATATAAGTATATATATATATGGTTATATATATGTATATATATGTAATTATATAGGTATATGCATATATATATATGTATATATGTGTATATATATGTATGTATATGTATATATATGTATATATATGTACATATATTTATATGTTTATATTTATATATATATATGAGGGCAGAGAAAATTATGCAAATTGTGACTTACAAAATGTATTGTTCATAAACGAGGAATACAAGATGCAGTAAATTATATATTTTTCACTGATTTTTAATTGGCTTTTTTCCCCAGCTGAAAATGCTGAGCTAAATATTTTATAGACATACCATATATGCTGCTACTTTGCTGGTCAGCGTAAAAAATAAAAGTTCGGGAGAAAGTAATGTTCGACAAATTATATGAAGATAGAAAAAAACAATTTTGGAAACTATTGAATAAGAATATAATTCACTTTATTCCCCCCTCTCTCTCTCTCTCTCTCTCTCTCTCTCTCTCTCTCTCTCTCCCTCCCTCCCTCCCTTTTTCTCCATTTGTTTAATAATTTACACAAAGCAATCTCTCTCGCCACTTCTTTATTTTTTACTGTTTTATTCTCTCCTTAACTCATTATCTCAAACATTTGTATACAAATAGAGTGTGCACGGTAACAAGGTAATAACAAGATAGAAAATAAATTATATATTTTAGTCGTTTATTGTTACTTGCTATAATAAAAAAAAATCACTGGACACTTTGCCCGTTTTTAATTTATAGTCGTTCACTTAGAATGACTACTTTGTTAAAATCATGATTAAATATAGTTCATTTGTGCTCATATTTGCATTAAATATTAATTTCTATTTATCCTGAACTCTGTATCAAACAGATACCATAATAATCAGTTCGCTGCACATTATCATCGTAAACGTCCATACAAAATTTCAGTCAGATCGGCTCCTTAGTTTCTGAAAAAACTTTCGAGTAAATGTGTTATTGCGGGGACTAATCTTTATCAATCCGTAACAGTGTATCGAACGGGTTCCATAATACTTAATACACTGCACCTTATCGCAACCAAGATCTATGCATCATTTCAGCTAGATCGACCAGTAGTTTCCGAGAACAAAAATATCGATAGACGTACAGACGGACAAGTGAAGATGAATATAATATAGATTAACATTTTTAATAAAAATGCCAAGAAAGATAAGCTCGTTTTTAGTAACTTATATTTTAATATCATTCGCAATTAATATGTGCATTTAATTGTGTCGCTGTAAATTCAACGATAAAATAAATTTCTTGTGCTTAGGTGTTTACTTACTTATTTCTCTTTTCAGTTGCGTCAAACATATTTAAATTTTACAGCTCATAAATATGCCATGCGAAACCTAATGCAGTCACTTCAAGTTTTGAATCAAAATTACAATTGATATTTTATATGAATATTATTTTATATTTTCTACTAATGTTTCAATTTATTTTTTTCAATTACTGTGTATGCAAATTACCCAAGGAAATGAATTATTTCGCCATTTAATGATGGACATTCTCGTCACGATGTACAAATTCCTCATTTCCGCAGTCTTCTATCTGCTAATGGCGAATCACTATTTAGTAAATCTTTATTTTCGTGTGGCTATAAAGTTTGAAATTCATGTCAAAATTATTTGCTTTTATTTATGTATCGTATATGAACAACGAAATGATTTTCTTTCAGATGATTTTTTTTACTATTACTGTTCAACTGCAGATTAAGCACCTTAATTTGTGTTAGTAACTGAAGACAGCCAGTTTGATATCGCGTATTTAATAAAGCTCAAACGCCGAAAATTTAAAAATACGTTTCAAAATTCATTTACTTCTTCTCTTCAGTAGAATGAGTTTCTTTTATCTTTTCGCCTGTGATTTCATTTGATGTCAAACTGTGTAGTGTTAGCAAAGCAGCATCATATTTTGCGAGCAAGAGAACATGGCCGAGCTTTTAAGTGTCTTGTTTTCTGTTTTATTTTTATTTTTTATTATTTTTTTTTTTGGCTATAAATGATAGAGTTAGGAGGGGAGGGCCTTTTTCATTAACGCCTAATGGCTGACTTCATTCATGGCTGGAGTGTAACTTTCAGAGATAAGAAGGTTTACACCAAAGGTTGCCAACCTACAGATCCGGGCCGCAAGGGCATTTTGACCGGCCCGCGAATCTGATTACAAATAAATCAGTATTCAACATGAAAGAAGTGGTTTTCGAGTACAACAAAATGTCTGCTATTATTTTGCTATGATCCATCCAACCGAATTTGAACATTATACTTAAAATTTGTTCAGGGTTTATTATGACCACAAGAACCCAATCAAACCCCACCCACTTCAATCTGTGTGTAATAAAGTTAAACGAAAGACATAAAATTGAAAACTGAGAGTCGATTTGACCGACCGACCGGCGACAGACATTAGGGAGGCACAGCTTCAAAGGGACAATATTGTCTCAATTTGAAGTATTCTGACGATCTTTTTGTTAGGTCTGTTTAATTTTAAGTTTCCTTTTGTTTTTCGGATTTTTCAATGTTCATTTTCATTATAGTTTTAAATATACAGGTTTACAGTTCGTTGCATATGCTATGTTCATTGATTCTTTATTAATGGTCTTAATCCGGCTCGTGACCTCTCATTATAACGTGTTCTGACCCGCGAGATTGGATGAGTTATCAACCCCTGTTTTACACCATTAGTTACTTATTTCTGCTTGGTGTATAAACTGATTGAGGGGCCATTTTTTATCTCGAGTGTCAGCCTGCTAGTAGTTATGTTACTTTTTATTCATATTTTTATATGAGTTCCATATTGTCTGCGGTATTTTTTAAGTTACCTTCTATTAATATGAGACGTGAATGATGGTTTACGGAGAACACACCATTATACTTAAAGTTTGTTCAGGGTTTATACCCAATGATAAGAATCCTCATGTCAGCATCTCCCATTAATCCCTATAAAGAAAGACGGAAGACATTCGAAGATGGTACCGAGTACGTATTCCTCTCCCCCGTACGTATTCAAGTCATTTCGCTTTCAGAATAACCTATAATATATTAAGTAACATCATTTCATTGTCGTTTCCTTGCCACTGAAAGACTTATCCCAACAAAATCAATATTTGATGAAGGTTTGTCAGTTTTTTTCTTGTGGATGGTTGCAAAACTCTGTCAAGACAAAAATGTAATTCGATGTAATTCATCCCAGAAAAAAAAAATAGTCATAGTCAAATTCATAAGTAAATAGTCGTCATTTTATAAACGACGTCAGCTTGTATTCGCCAATTCAAATATATCCCCTTTTAGGTAAAGAAAAATTAAGAGTGTACAAATATAATTCGGTTAAAAAAAATAAAGCAAACAAAATTATAAGTACTCTGCTGGGAATATATATGTATATATATATATATATATATATATATATATATATATATATATATATATATATATATATATAATTACTTTATTTTATCACATAAATTAATATACGAAGATATAATTTTATGCGTAAATTTTTCAGTATTTACTTCAACAGTGCTCAATACATAGGTAGAACGAGGTACTAAGTGATAAAAATATATATGGCAATTAAGCTACACAGAATATTACGCCTTCCATTCTCGTGAGAATTCGTCAGGCATGTTATGAAAATATATACGGCAATTAAGCTAGACAGAATATTCCACGTTTCATTCTCGTGAGAATTCGTCAGGCATAAACTTGTTGAATACTCACGAGAATGAAACGCGGAATATTCTGTATAGCTTTATTGCAATATATATTTTCATAACTTTATATATATATATATGTGTGTGTGTGTGTGTTTATATGTGTGTGTATCTATATATTTTTGTGTGTATGTGCGTGTATGTGAGTGTGTCTGTGTGTGAATATATATGTGTCTGTGTGTATGGGGGGATTAAAAAGATAAGTCGATTCCCTAAGAAGAGACTTATCAGAATAATGAAAGGTTCAACAAATTGTTTTGGAGCTTTCATTGAGTATCAATAAAATAAGCAACCGACAACATAAACATACATACTAATGCACATAGATTTATTTTTTTATTCGATAAGGATAATATGTTAAATAGGGGTTTAGCATATCTGCCATCGTTGGTTTAATATATGTTCGCAATATGCGCAAATTGGGCACATATATTAAACCAACCAGATATGCTATACACCTACCTTCATTATATAATAAAAGCTATATTCCTCCTATTTCACAGAGATCACTTTCGTTCTTCTACTCCCTCCCCAAACAGTCTCAATTACTTCATCTCTGGCTGCACAATTATTTCGCTCATTATGTAGCTATCGTTTGACGTTGCATCCCTAATATATTACGCAGCATTTTCTATCCTGTCCTTTGGTTGAATTTTTCGTGCATTATTTATGTATTGAATTTTCATCAATTCGTCAATGACTTAGCTTATATATATATATATATATATATATATATATATATATATATATATAGATAGATATAGATATATATAGATATAAATAGATAGATAGATAGATAGATAGATATTTACATATATATTTATATATATATTTATATATATATTTATATATATATATTTACATATATATTTATATGAATATATTTATATATATATTTATATATATATTTATGTATATATATATTCATATATATATATACATATATATATGAATATATATATATATATATAACTAGATTTTCCTATTAGGCAATCTTCGCTCAGTATATGTGTAACGTTGTATGTTACATTTTACATTTTAACTCGGAAATGACGCTGTGTATGAAAATCTTGCGAAGAAACAAATGAAATAACTACGGCATGAGTTTTTTTTTCAATAATAAGAAAAGACGTTTATCACTGGTCGTTTTCACACCAAGCCGCCTAACACGTATTTTCAGGCCAGCGGCAATATGGTCGAATTGCTGCTATTTCCCTCGGATCAATTAACAACTTTTTTGTCTGCAGTAATAACCAGCTGTTATTCTGTAATTCGTTCCACTGTAAACAGCCGTCCAAAAATCTTGTTTATGAGAATCAATTAGGTTTGCATTTTATTTTAAAGTTCCTGTCGTTTCGCCACGTGGTTCAAAAAATCTTTCTTGTGTCGAAACGTGCTTCAAAATTTTTCTCTGTTCGCCACGTGCTTTTTTCTTCTGCTTTATTCTCTTCCTCTTCCCCCGATCCAGCTTGGACGACAGGCTCGTGTCACAGCTTGGTCATTTGCATCCGTGTCAATGGCTTCGTTAGACATGCGCTTCTTCTTTGAGTCGTCGTACGCTGAACCGTTCTCTTTGCTATAAAGTTTATTTTGTCCCATAAGAGTAAATGGTTTTCCCTTTTCTCTACAGATAATGTCAGATATTCAGAAACATAGTATCCGTCTTGAATGTCAAACAGTGTTTTTGTCGTTCATTGATATGATCCGAATGTTCACGTTTGCGTTACAAGCACACGTGAATACAAAGTGCCAAATTAGTAACAATTCTGACATACTTCTGACTTCATGGATTTGGATTGCAATGGCCAAGTCCAGTTAGAGAATAATCTGGAAGTGGTTTTGATAACCATTATTTTGATATAACTTTGCAAATAACCCTTATCCCCGAGTGGCTACCGGGCCTTGATAAGTGGTAGCTAATATGTAAAAAAATAGAAACATACGGTATAAAGAGCTGTTGAGTTTGAAATCCATTCAGAATGACATCTCTTAACAATGAAAATGATGAAACAATAAGGTGTATCTGCATAATCATTGAATTGTGATCATACAGGGTGGAACGGTAAAATTGTCGCTCTTAAGAAAATCCCCCTACAGCTTTATTTTAAAACTTTTATTGTAAAAAAAATACAATTCAGGTAACTTGATTGTATAGTACAACTGATATCTATTTCATGTAACCGCCTTCAGCTTCGATACGGGTCCGGAACTGAGCGTATGGCTTTTTCCACAAGCACCGGCGGGTGCTCGGTAAATACTCGGCAGATGGGCCGACCAGAATGGCTTTGGTGTTGTGGTAGGTCATATTAGTGATGCTTATGTCGTATGACCAAACAAAGTAGTCCAGCTAGTTCAGGTCGGCGAAGGAGGGGGTCAGTGAAAGAAAGTTACAAAGTCGTAGCACTCCTTCTTAAGTAAGCCTTTGTCTCTTTGAACTTATGGGCCTGTGCGGAGTTCTGCTGCCAAACCCAGGATCTGCCAGAGATCACCTGATTGCACCAGAGGATCACCACACCCTTAAACCCATCCAGGTACAGTTTGGTGTTGACTTGCAAGTTGATTTCGAAGATATGAGTTGACATGGTGTGGCCTTCACTTGAAACCACACCGAGGACCATAACCGTGGTTGGAAACTTCGTTGAGCTTGCCCTCAAGCGTTGAACCGTCTGGATTTACATTTTAAGGGTGGTGGCAATGATCCTGCTTTCATAACTTGGATCGGTAGAGAACATGCGTTTCGGCCACTCTCCTATGTTGTTGAACATTGTATCGCTTTCAGACATGATAGAAGGTTCATATTGCTCTTGGGATGTGTACACAACTGGTCAGCTAGTAGATGGTCAGCAACAAAACCTGTTTTTATCAAACGGATATGGAATTATGTCGTCTTTTCTCGGGCGACATATTTATCGTTCCATCCCGTACAAATACGGTTAGACAATGAGTACTGAAATTTCGCTGATAAGTCAAACATAAATGAAAGCTACACAACTTCCGGCCCTTCATCCAGCATGCTTTGAATCGACCTGTTACGCACACCATTTGAAAAGGGGAAATTTTTCCGAAATTAATAATGGAATACGTCACATAGACTTACAAGAAAGTTTATTTGTACCAAAGTTCCAGGGCAGAAAAGATTGTCAATTTTGTTAATAATTCAGTCGATGAAATTGCGTATCTCCTGCATTATTACTGGATGGGCACAAGTTTATAATAAATAAACTGTCCACAATATTTAATTGGATAATTGAAAGAATTAGATATCGAGTAATATTAAAAAGAAATAACTGTGGTTATCTGGTACACAAGAAGAGTTGTTTAATATAATTACGGGAGAACAGAATATAATTCGTCGCTTAACAAAACAGTAGAATCATTAAATTTTCTTAGTTGCTAAAATGATTATACTTATGAGTTGTTTAATCATTTTTCTCTGTATGGATATGTATCAATTTGCCCCCAACTCAATTCTGCTAAAGGAAATGCCGTTCTAATACCATTGTATCTGACGTCATCTAAACAGAATACATGGAAATCAACTTATGTTTACTCCTTTTCACAAGTATTTCTTTAAATTTATTTCTTAAGAAAATGCCGTCTCGTATTAGAGAAAATTGATTTAATTAAAATACAAATGGATATGTTTATACAATATATGTATATACATGTATATATATATATATATATATGTGTATATGCAATATATATATATATATATATATATATATATATATATATATATATATATATAATTAATACGAAATAAAATATCCAAGCATTGAAATAAATTCTTTTCATAATTTTTATTTCTTGATTGATTGGGTGATGTAATAAATATCAATACATCCGGGTTCTTTTACACAAGAATATGATTGGCTGATGTAAGCCATATTTGTAGATGAAAAAAGCAACTAGGAAAAGATGTTGAAAGATACACATAAATTGTAAATCTTAAATATATCACCAAATACGACTATAAAGCACTGTTTATTAAAGCGACGTACTAGATTGTAGTACTCGATTGTATAGCCAATAACACTCATCTACTTCAAACAAATATATCCCCTTTCCAAAAAATATCATTAGGACTATCCTATAGACACGGGACGCAACCGATAGATGTGTTAAGTAACAATCAGTTCTAAGTGAAAATCTGCCGGTTCAATCCTCTATACAAGCGATACTAATAAAAAAAATCACTAAAGATTCCCACTTGATTATGGCTGATAGATCAAGAACAATCAACTTTTGAAGATTAAATAAATGATTGAATTTAAAATTGTGTGTAGATTCCCAAGTATGACATGAGACAACTAAATAAGGTCGGAGGTTACATCGGCTCAAACGTTGCGAAAATAACATCCAAGAAAAGAATAGTAGCCCGAATAATCAAAATAATACAAAAGATCAATCATCAATCGAAAACTGCGAAACATAATATTTTCTATTGAAAAATTAGA
>NC_136497.1:23825600-24033100 GCF_053919585.1 Euprymna scolopes
GTTTTAATGCAAGCATTTTACACATGATCACTAATAGTTGGATTTCTACAAATCCTATCGATAACTTTTAGGTCTTCATCGTACATTTATTTTATAAACTAATCACTTGGACGTCACAGTAATCTTATTTTCCTCTTTAGGTTTCTTTCGATAGATAATCTTAATATTTCATCCTTTTTCAGATTCTTTGGTTTGCTTTCGAACTGCCCATGAGATTACTTCTCTCGGCTCTATCCATTCTAATAATTGTATTTGTTTCCTATTCCAAGTTTTCTGTCAACAAATTAGTTTCCTTCGCCAATTACTCAAAAACTCAATTGCTTCTAAAGACATTCCCGACATTCTCATATACTTCAGAACGCAAAATAACTTTTCGTAGTTTTTTTTTTTTTTTTCTGAACTCAATTGTGAGCCTTCATGAATTTGTAAAAAGTCATTTTAAAATGCGGGACAGATTATTGTCTGTGGATATATAGTTTGTTTTTCTACGAGGCATTGTTATACTCTCTCTCTCTCTCTCTCTCTCTCTCTCTCTCTCTCTCTCTCTCTCTCTCTCTCTCTCTCTCTCTCTCCTTCAAGTAATTAGGGATAAAGCCTATGTTCACATTTTTTAAAAGCACCTGTCTTTCTTTGTGGGCATTTTTTTATTTTTTACGTACTCCTCATCATGTTCCATCAATATTTTTTTAAATCAGATATATTTTTGTGTTGTTCTTGTGTTTATTTGTTTTTGAAAATATGAAAAAAAAAACTCATTCTAAGCTTTAAGTAAAGACAGAAAGTGAATGTGGTATTATGGTGCGTGGTTTAATGTGGGGTGCATAACATTTTCTCGTAAATGTAACAAATAAAATTGTAAAATGATCATCGACCTTCTTTTCCCTTCTTACAAAACGGGCGCAATTTCTGACCCTAATCATTATGTGTGTGTGTGTGTTTTGGCTCTAATTTTTTTAATTTACAAAAGAAAAATTAATATTTAGTCCGAGATTGCCTAAACTAAATAATTTCTCTGACAGCTCCTTAACCTTTTAAAATAGTATATAGGTATATATGTAACGTAGCCATAAAACAAATAAAGGAAATAATAAATATATATAAAAATCTGGTTGGGCATTTTTCCTTTTTTTTAACAAAAGTTCGTATTGCCGCTACTTTCCCGTCTCGACACCACTTAACAGTCTCTTGACATCACCCATCTCGCCCGGTGTACACTTTTCGATTTTTTTAACCGCATGCCGGTCACAGTCATCTCATTCCTGCCTTTGATTTTACACGTCCATTTTCTTCGACGTCAACTTTGTTTCTCCTGACAACGTGGTGCATTTTTCTCCTTTTTTTTTCTTTTTCTCCTCGCATATACTTCTTAATTTGCATATGCGCATTTTTCGGCTGATGCAGCTAATCTCTTCGCAAGCCAGTCATTTTTCGTTGCTGCTGATATCTTCCCACGCGCTCATATGCACAATATTACAGATAAGTGCCTATATCAGGGGCCTTATTTTTATCTTTCATAAGAAAAAAGGCTACGCAACGACAATCAAATCATGTATCCATTAGAAACACAATGAATTATTTTCTGCTAAGTTTGCTCATAAAGTTTTCAAAACATATTTTGCTTCAGCTAATCCTTTTTATTTCAACATGACCTTGCTATTTACAATATGGCGCGATATTCACGTCTTTCGTTTAAACTGTTATTTGCTCTTGTTGCTGTCCGCCAGGAAGCTTTCACTTTACTTTCTGCATCCAATTTGACTTGCCATTATCGTTTACTGGGATAACCCCGAGGTCAGACAAGAACACTATTGTCTAATAAGGATCAGGTGGGTTGCTTTCTCTCCACCCACGCGAAGACTCCTAAAAACTGTCTGCTCGACTGAAGAGAATCGATTTTCGTGAAAATACCGTTGCCCTACACTGCAGCGCTAATCACAGTTATTTTTAGCTGCGGATTTTGTTTCATTTCATCGCCTTTTCTTTTACTCTGTTTATAAGTTACTTCCAACGCTAACCCTAAATCTCCTTCTACTTTCCGTGGTATATTGAATTAATTTTATTCAAGTCTTTTCTTTGCATCATTATACCGTTCGCATCTCGTCGTTTTCACAGATGATCCTTAGACAATGTCCTTACACTTCGCTTCATGACCAGCCGTTCTACAACCACGTAAACGACATCGCTTATTCATTTATTCATATATTCGTTGTTAGAAATGTATATACACTTTCGTGATTCGTTTACATTTGTGTTTTCCTTACCGAAATCAAACATATTCAAGTTATTCTTGAAGCCGATATAACGCACTCTGTTATTTCGCGCTTCGTGTAGAAGTAACATCGGATATGGATAGATTTTTTTGTTTGTTTTGTTTTATTCTTCTTTTTATTCACCTCCGCCTTCTACCTTTTCTCTTTCACCTAATTTTCTCTTTCTCTTTCACCTAATTTTCCTCGTCTTCTTCTTCTACAAATACTACGATTACTACTTCTACTACAACGACTACAACAACAAGGTTTCCTACTACTACTGCTACTACTACTACTACTACTACTACTACTATAGCTCACTGTTTCTTTCTCTGCATGGTCAAACTAGACATGCCGACTAAGGGATATCTATATTTCTAGAAATAAATAACCTCCGTTGATCTGAACGAAACCGGTAAGAAATGAAAAGATTTTCATCGTTATCATTGGTTCATAAGGAGCTTCCACACAGGTCATCAAAGGTTTCTCCTTGAAAACAGCCTGTGGTGTTCCCTGGAATCTGAGCGACAACAAGTCTCCCTCGGGTCCAAGTACTCTCCACCTCTTTCGATAGCATTAGCAAATAAATTTGCATTATCGTAACAGCTGCTTGCCATTGACTTCTCGTTGGCAGTAGCTATTGGTCTTCACTGGTATTATTATTAGTAGTAGGAGGAGGAGGAGGAGAAGGAGGAGAAGGAGGAGGAGGAGGAGGAGTTGCTGTTTGTTCCTCACCTACCCCACGTTTTGTGGAAATGTATGGTTATATAATTTCGTTGAGCGCGTGTATGGTATTCTCTTTCTGTCTTATATTGTCCTTTAGTTTCACATTCCATGAGTCATGTTTCTGACAAAGGGGGAGAATTGCCTTTTTCCTAAGTCGAAGTCGATTCATATAAGATTTATTGTTGGCTAGTTGATTTTTTTTTTGTTTGTTTTTTGTACCTTGAGACTAGCAGGGCGTCCTGAATGTCCTTGTCGCACAATAAGCTTAAAAATGATATATAGGTTTATACAGATTTCGTATTTATTATTATAGAGCCAATTTTCTATTGATTCTTATATTGTGGCCAATATACAGTAGTTATTTAAAAAGTAAAAAGAAAAACAAACTTGAAGACTATCAGCTACAATAGAAATCAAAACATTTAGCTTTCCACTCGTTACCATTTGAGATAGCGTTCAGACGTATAAAAATTAGTTTAAAATCCATCGGCATCAAGGTATAAGTGTATATTTGCGCATGCGTACAGGAGCACTTTAAGTCGACTTATTCCTGCCAAGTTCTAATTTCTAATTTTTTTTCAATGTACACTTCTTAGCAGCTATTTTTTACCGACGTTTATATATAAATAAGAACGGTTCACAAAAATGCAATTATTTGATCCGCCTCGCCTCGCTCTGCGACGTTGCGTCTCGGAAGAGGTGCACTTAAAAAAATGAGACAGACATACAGATGCACAGACACAGTCAGTTTTATATATAATATATATAATAATTTAAATAAGGTATTTTGAAATAGTGACGAGCGGCATTTTGAAGATTCTATTAGAATTAAAAAGAACAGAACATATTGGGCTCCGTTCTGCCTCGAGATAGATAGATAAATAGATAACCCCTGTAAAGGGCCTGTGCATGTAATTGTGAAGGAAATGTTGCCCAATCCCAGAACACACCTCTCCTGAGTGGACCAGTGACAAAAAGTTCTAGACAATTGGAGAAAATGTCGAGATTAGCAAGTTCCTGGTATTTCCAAATGGTCACCCATTTTAGTACTGACCAAGATCAACGATGCTTAACTTCGGTGATCTAACGGAAACCGGTGCATTTGTGTGTTTATGTCGAACATATAATCTAGCACATATCTTAAGATCTATATGTAAGCTTTAAGAAGAAAGGGTTTTATTGGTGTTATTTCTATGATTCGGACTACTGTTCTCATCTTGAATGTTATTAGTACAGCGTTTCCATCGATGTAACTTCCGGCGGGTTTCTTTTGTAGAACACGAGAATCTTTCTGGTGAACCCGGGAATCTGAATGAAATTCGAACTGAAATCTTTATTTAATCCACCAGAGTAGCATGCTTTCGTTCTTTCAGCCATTACCGCGTAGAAGTCTTAAGCAATTCGCAATTGCATTCCTTGCATCGCCCTGAGGATTAAACCTTAAACTTCCAGAAAAGTGTCCTTTGTAACTTTATTCGGTACGCCAAGTCTGACACAAGGTTTTAATAACAATGAGAAAAGTTGCTGGAATAATGCAAATAATTAATTTTATCAATTCTCATCTAAAAACAAAATCATCATGATACTTTTTTTATTTGTCTGTTTCACGACTGATCAATGCAATGGCTTATTCAGTGCTGAACTACAACAACTATTGGAGGCGATTTGTTAAATACTATATGATTTATTACTGTGTAAGTGTTTCTATTTACTTGCCTCCCCACGTGGGCAGAGTTAGACACAATGTCGGTTTTTAATGTGGGTAAATCTAGCTTCTCAAAATGGGCATTCTGGATAGGAACAAAAATTTAAATTGTCTCAGTCAAGAAGGATTTCTCCTCCACTAACTGAGGACAGAAAAAGTGAAGCGTAGTATTAGACCCGATTCTACACTGTGACTCTGGCCCGAAAGTCAAGTAACCGAGGTGGGGTACTGTGGGTATGTTTATACTATGATGCTACAGTGTTAAATCGATTAGAATCGACTGGATTCGAAATCACCTTAACAGATGACTCAAGGCATATAAACGTTAAATATGACATAAACGTCGATCTTCATTACTTCATTCCTGATTATCTGTTTAATTTAAGAAATATATGTTTATCCGAAATCGAATATTAAACGAAGTCTTACTGTTTCTTTCTCTCTTTCCGTCAAATCAGATCTTGTCAATTTTGAAAAGCTTAATGATGCTCTTGGGAAAGACTATTATTAATTTCCTTCATCAACTCAGAGGTGAAAGCAGATGAATAAATCACTAATTCTTAAATACACGAAGTGCAATTGCTGGGACGATAATTACTGGGTGATGTTTAGCGAATCATTATATGCGACATAATTACAGACAATCTCGTCAAATCACTGATGTTATGCGACGTTGACCCTGGTGAGTACCAGATGAGCTACCATTTGGGAGTACCAGGTGTTGTATACCTCACTTTCTTCAAAACCAATCTATAATATAAATATCATCTGCCTGTTTTAATGTATGTTTGTATGTCTGCCTAAAATGTTCGACAAAGGCGACGAATTTTCACGAGATCGGTACCATTTTTAAGCGCGACCCTTCGGACGATAAATATAAAAAAATGGCCAAAGTTATTCATTCCTTCCCTTTCAACTGGGCAGTTTTCCACAGGGAAGGTCGATTTTTTTACTATCATTATTTGCAAGTCATTCAACCCTCGCGTTCACAACGTTGATTAAAGCACATTATTTCGCCGCCTGTGACGTCACAACCATGGTGAGCATGTTGGTAAAACAGTCTGTGCTTTTTCACCTCTTTTTCCTCTGGCGCGTTACGGATTCGAACCTTCTTACTACTCCTTTTTTTTCTTCTTTTTTTTTTGCTTTTGCTCAACCAGTACACTTACACACACCTCCACTTTGTTTTCCGCCTTCGCGTCACGGGTTCGAGTCTGCCTTCCTACAACAACTTTTTTTTTTGCTCGACACACACCTCCAAACACCCGGGAAACGCCCTACACCCATGTTAGTATCGTATCAATCATCCCAACTGGCCGAGATATACATGCGACTGGAGATCGATTGTAAATTTAATATCCTTTAGAAACATCCTTTTTTTTCATAGGAAGTTGGTTTTGACTTGCATTAATGAGTCAGAGCAGATCAATGTCACAAAGCATATTTTTTTATCTTTAAGACATTTTGTTTTCAAATTTTGTGTGATGTTGAGTTTGACCTTGCATTTTGTAATTAGCCGATATTTTTTGATAAAGGTATTGGGTTACTGGTGTAACGTAACAGCGCGCGGACGCGTGTATGCAAATACATGCGAAATGAAAAATGACGTTATCTTAAGAAAAAGATCATAAAAAAGAACGGGTGCACAGACAGACGACGACGACGACGTTCGAGAACACATCCGAGAAAACAGGGGGCAGAGAGAAGGGGCGCAATCACGTTAGGGACGTGAATGACTTTCGCGGGGACAGAGGTCGATCACGTTTATTCAGGAAATTACCCGTAAATAATTGTCGTTGTTACAAAAAAGGAGTCGAGTTATTACTTGTCCTATCTCTCTTAAGGCGTATACTGCATACACCGCGTTGATTCCGTGTGTAAGCATAGATATCGTTACAGTCTGATAGTTTAAATCTCAAAAACTAGTTCACCACTAGTTCAACCCGAGAGAAGGACAATATGTATTTCATGATAATGAGTCGTTCTGTATGTTAAATAATTCTAGAGAAAGTTTTAAATGATTTAATTAATAATGGTGCAATTAGGTTTCAAGGACTTCCGAAAATATACAAAAATAATGGGATGGCTTTGAGTTTACACAGTTTTCTTTCGGTTACTCCGTGCGCATTGAATAAAATTGAAGTGCTTGTTTTTTTTATTTTATTTTTTTACTCTATGAAAACACTTATTTCAAGAAAATATCAAACAAGGGGACATAACATATTTATATTTTAGTGCGTTTTTCTCCTTTTTGAATTGATCAATCATTTTACTAAACAAATGGAACATTATGTCCTTATTTCTACTCAAAATTAGGAATGCAAAGCAAATGTTTAACTGAACTATCGATTTAATCAACGGGAATAGATTTGTGGTAGGTGTTAAAGTTCAAACAAAACTACCTACAAGCATAAATAAATACTAAATGTAACACAAGTACAACAGACAAATATTTATTGAGAAACACGAACAAATGACAACACTGCAATACCGAAAAACACAATAAAACATTACTCACTTTAATAGTGGGTTTACCGGCTTAGTGGGGGGAATCAAGAGTTCTACTCTGGTTCGTCCAACATTGTTTCACGAGGGGAGAATTTACGTGCAGGCTCTACACGTGTCCAAACTCTGTCTCTCTCGTGGACGTTATGCCCACGGGGGTTAACACGCGTTCTCTTGTCGATGTTCAAACTCGTTCTCTCTTGTCTCTCTGTGTCAAGGGAAATCACTCCTTACTCTATACCGTGGCCCAGTGTTGTTCCTTTTATTCTCCTACAGATTATTTCCATTTTGCCATGACTAGGTATGAATCCTCTGTACGAGGGAGTTAATACACAGCCTCCAGAAAACTATTAATCCAAACTGCTTATTGCTTAGCATTTTACCTGTTGCGCCACGTGTACACGTAAATAATTCCAGTGTAAATTTTAAAAGCTTTAAGACTAATCTTGTTTTAGCATGAATAGCAGTGAGAATAAGGACAGTAGTCAAAATGACGCACATAATCGACCCTCTTTTCAGTTAGTCCGAAACATAACGCAATGATGTTTAGAAATTTGATTATAACACCAGACTCTTTTCTTCACAGAAGAAGTAAAGCGTTCGATATCCACAAGATATCCGAAAAACAGAGCTTTGCATCAAAGGTAACACTATGTCGGCGCAGAGAATAATTAATGAAACCCCCAGAACATTTTAGTCATCGTAAAACTGCCTGCGATATTAGGCGTCTAAATGGCTCGTTTTATGCATTTTTCTTCACGTGAAAGAAATGCATGCAGCTGACATCTAAATTAGCACACGAGCAACCCCTCAGAGAAATCAAGTAAGCTTTTTTTATAGAACACTGTTCACGCAAACGAAATTGAGAGCAAAATTATGATTAGCCGTAATCCATCACATCATCCGTGAAGTTATAGTTGCGTGTTAAGGAACAGCGTTTATAACGTAACGTTACAAAGAGTATTTTACTTCAAATTATATTAAATGAAACGCTTCACTTGATTTTAAACTTCTAAAAACATGATTATATATATATATATATATATATATATATATATATATATAAATAAATAGTCATCCACATACAGTGCTGTTTCGCTGTTTCACAGCTCATCAGTGCGGCTAGACAGGCAACTGCCTCAAACCAGGATCGAATATATATATATATATATATATATATATATATATATGCATGTATGTATGTATGTATGTATGTATTATGTATGTATATGTATGTATGTTAAGTTCTATATATTAACAAACTAAAATAACAATATTTTCATGTGTAGAGTTTTTATAAAAATTCTATGTATCTATAAATGTGAGATTGTGTGTTTTAGAACACTTCTTTAACTATATCTCAACCAATGTTTTATATAAATACTTGAAATTTAGTATTTAGGGTATTCAGATATGTGGAAACCTTTTTATCTGTTTTCATTCGAAAAAAAAAAGCTAAAATGGTAAAACTTGCAAAATTGGGAATTATCGGATTTTTATCTGTTTATCAACTGTTTCACGAACGCACACGTGCCGTCGTAAAACATGACAGCTTCTTTATGTTGAGAATAAGTAGATTTCAAGACACTTAAAGATCGTGTCAAGATGATTTAATAGTAATTATATATCTCATCATCTTTAGCTTGTGGTTTCGATCTCATTTCGAGTCCAACCTAGTTTAGCAATTCATCACGAAAAGATTGACATACAAGCAGATTTTTCAAATTAATTTTTTAAAATTGCACTTCAGTTCAAGCAACACTTCTTGCATTACCTGAGCTTTATGATTTTATGATTTTATTTTTTTCAAAATCGACCATCAGAACGATTCATTAGAGAAACATTTAATCGTATTCACACTATGTTCACTCTAAACTATAATACCCATGCTGTAAGATGTCGTTATTTGTGCACAAAACAAGCGATTGATGCTGGATAGTGAAAAATTAATAATTAATGATGCTACAAATGTATATATTCGTCAACGTGCTTAACAATTAAACTTGTGTTCTTTTTTGGAAAATTTTGCGTAACGATCTTGATTTGTGCGCTTACAAGATCAACTTGTGCAGGAGTTGAAACCCAATGATTATCGTTTACGCCGTACATTTGGTGAATTAGCCGAAGAAGACATTGCCATTCATCCGCAATGTTCTTTTCAAAATGTTCTTCAATGACGAAGAACAGTTTTGATTAAATTTCTATGTCAATAAACCGAATTGCCACATTCCTGGAAGGGTAATCTACAAATTAAGGACAATACGTATTATCTTCAGAAAAAGGTCACAGTATGTGCGCTTCATAGACTGATGGAATCATTGGTGTCTATGTCTTAAAAAGCGATGATGGTCAAAACGTAATCGCCAATGGTGAACGACATGGAGACATTGTTACCAACTTCTTCATACCGTAACCAGTTTCATTAATGTTCCAGACATGTGGTTTAAGCAGGACGTAACTATATGTCACATAGCACGCGATATGATCAATTTACTGATAGAAACATTTAATGAACAAATAATTTAACTGCCGACTGGCCATCGGGTGAGTGTGATTTAACCCCCTCTTAGTATTTACTTAAAGGATATATAAAGTCACATATCTACGCTAATAAACCATATACAATAAACAACATTCCACGTGTTATTGTCGGAATGCCGACAAATTTAATGCGTAGAGTTTGTCTAAATTGGATCACTAGATTACGCCATACAAGCGCGAGCCGTCAGTATTATATACCTGCACTTGTGTTTAAATTATAAATGCTTATAATTTATCGGTATTTTTTTTTTTTTTTTACTTTATTTCTACCTGAAAGTTCTAATAAATAGTAAGCACCCCCCCCCGAGAACCCCGGCGAAAAAAGCCTTTGCTGGACACACAAAACGCGCGTGGCCGTTTTTGCCTTTTATATTGAGAGATGTATGCGTGCATCAGAAGCTAGCAGTGAACCTAAAAATGAAATTTTCTTCTAATATAAAAGTCAACACAAAACATTAGACAAAATTTTTCAATAGTAAACAATATTGAATCTTGCCGAAATCTAATGACCAAATATGAAAATTTTCATTCATTGACTCAAAAATATTATTGATAACTTGTCCATTAAAAACACAATACATACGAACAAATATTCCTAAACTCTGCTTAGAAAGATCCTCTCAATGCAAAATTAAATTTTCAGATATCTGAATCCATTTTCTATCGTTCGTTTTGATTTTTGTGTTTATACATTTCTCTTTGAATGCATTTAATTTTTTGTGGGGTTTTCAGAATTTTCGCTACAACAGCATTCTAAGGATTCCATGTATTATAATGTTCCATTTCGTTGGGGTGGAAATCATAAGAATGAATTTCCATTAAGCTGAAACGACGCTGGTCTAACTGAAACGAGGGAAACATAAAGAGGGAATTCAAATAAGAAAAGGTTAATAAAAGTGGGAAGACTTAAAACTGTCTCAAATTTCTAATACAAATTCAAATATACATTTTTACAAAATAGAGATAAATCTACGTTAGCATTCAGTTATCTTTCACATATATATATATATATATATATATATATATATATATATATATATATATATATATATATATATATATATATAAATTACAATAAGTTTACCAAGGTAATCAAAATGGTAAACTTAAAATATATTATAAATATTAAAGAGTTAATATTCCCAAGTAAAGTAATCTCAACCAGATGTAAAAGCTCAATAAAACCGAAGAGGAAATAGAGCTTATAATATGAACAAATGATTAATAAAGCATGTTAAAAGACATCTTGAAAAGGAGTTAAAAACATATTTAATTTTAAAAAAGGAAGCACAAGATAAAGGGATAGTCCTTAATCCGCGGAGTTTCGAAGAAATACTCTCCTTCTCATCAGAGAGCAAGAATTAGCAAAATGCGGGATCGGATTTTGCATGTAAAAGTATTTAATGAAACTACAAGTAAGTCACAGATCTTACTTGGTTAAAAAAAGGGTGAGGTAAGAGGAATAGGAGGTAAAAGAAAAATGATAAAAAGATTTCACATGAATGGGTAGTCCGGTGAAGCGTAAAAAAAATCCAAGAATGGTAAAATCCAAAACGGTCGAATTAAAAATTTCCAATCCAATGGGTAAGTTCCAAATGGTCCAAAATGATCCAAAAGGCAGAGTTCCTTGGAAAAAATCGCAAATGGAATGAATTTACAATCATTAAAAGAAAAAGCACTGGAGAGAATATTTAAAACACGTCTGTCAAGGCTGGAGGAATCAAGCAAATTAAGGTTTAAAAAAAACAAAAAAAAACGGAAAAGTGGTGAACATTTAAATTTGAAAAGCAAGGTCAAACTGACCCAGACGAAAAGCGCGAAAGTTAGCGTTAATAATAGGTCAGTTTAGATATCACGTGAAAGTCCCAGAATTAAATTAAGAAGCACGAGTCAGAAGAACAAATAAATGGCTAAGTTTATTAAATGGAGCGTCTATTATATCTTTTTCAAGATGTCTTTTAACATGTTTTATTAATCATTTGTTCATATATATATATATATATATATATATATATATATATATATATATATATATATATATATATATATATATATATATGCAGGAGAAGTAAGAGCGATTTTTTTAAATTTAAATTTTATTTTCTTATTTGATATTTAGATTTCTGCTAAACATGTAAATTACATTTGTGTGAAATTTGCAAAAAAAAACTTATCCACACACACACACACACACACAAATGACCTTTATATTATAACATATATATATGTGTATGTACATATATATATGTATATATATATATAGAGAGAGAGAGAGAGAGTAATGAAACAAGGAACAAACCTAGTTATATTTCCATCAACGTTTCGTTATTATTGTAAGACGTCTTCTAGATGAATAAAATAACAATAAAATTACAATAAAGGCGAAACCTTGATCGACATATAACTTGTTTTGTCTATTTTTTTCATCTTCCCATCTCGTCGTAATACTATGCACATGTTTGTATATATACGTATATAAATATATATATGTATATACGTGTGTATATATATGTATGTATATACATATGTGTATGTGTGTGCGTTTTGTGTGTGTGTGTGTGTGTGTGTGTGTGTGTGTGTGTGTGTGTGTGTGTGTGTGTGTGTGTGTGTGTGTGTGTGTGTGATGAGACGATTCCAATATTTTTCCTGATTCCGATCCAATTAGGGATTTCGTACTAAATTTCCGATTTCGATACAATTACTGATTTCGATTTCAAATCCTTATAAATCGCTAATATATTTAACTATAGTGTTGTAAACGTTCGATTACTGTAAACAAAACATCTCAAAAATAAAAACACACTTATTAAAGCTAATCTATAGATTGTAGTCTTACTGGTAGTTTAAAATCAAATATTTATCATTTTATTATTACTACCGGCAGTGGAAGATTTTGTTTGTAATCAAATAAAAAAGATGATTAATGGAATCTGTTTTGGCAGCAGAAATATATATATATATATATATATATATATATATATATATATATATATATATATATATGTATATATATATGTATATATATAATTACTTCCACAGCTAAACAACGTCGGAGCTTACAAAAGCAATGACGTGTAATGTTCTTTGGCTGACGAAATAATTATATAATATCTCACATTCTGAAAATTATATTGATATGCATATATGCATGATGTTTAACTTATATATACATATATATATATATATTATGTTATATATATATACATTATGTTTAGCATATATATACATGATTTTTAGTGTATATATATATATATATATGATATTTCACTAAAGATATATAACCGTGCTAATACGTTATAAGTCTGATATGATCACATGAAATGTTATGTCATTTTATGTAATTTCCTGATTTCGAAACTAGTTCCACTTTTATTGATGAAATATATCAACATATAAATTGTTAGTTTAAATGAAAATTTATTCATATTACTTGGAGATTGTATGACATGCGTTGCATGGAGGTTAATGATATTGGAATGATACGATGATAGAGACATTTTTCCCTTCATTTATGTGTACGGAATCACAATACGAAAAACATACAAAACTATAGTCTGTTATATAATTACATGTTTGATAATAATAATAATAATAATAATAATAATAATAATAATAATAATAATAATAATAATAATAATAATAATAAAAAGAAGTACGAATGTTCACTCTAAAAAAGGAAACTCTCATTTCCAGATCTATTTCTGGTTACAGTTCATGAAGATTGTTTAACAAATGCTGATAGCCAACTGAGGAATGCTGACTTGGTTGTGATTGTGGTAGACATCACACTACACTATTGACCCTACGTGTAAGAGCCATTACTCAAAACGACAAGGTACTACAAGAAAGCAGATTATAAAGTCATCAGATATCAGAGACGTTTCATTGAGAAGTATATTTTATGTCCATGCGGAACAGGCTATTGAATCGTTCAAAGCAGTCAGTGATTAATCTGACACAAGTCCAGTACAAAACAGAAACTAGACATAATTGTTCGAGTGACCAGAAAACGCATTGAGTCGCGATTTCTGAAAGAATTATACGTGTAACAAATAATAGACAAGCAACAATTTCCCCACTATCCAAAAAACTTAAAGTTGCTTGTACGGTAACGAAGAGGGCAAACCTGTTTGCCTGACGGTTTGCCTTACTCTGGTTTGGACCCAACAAACCACCCCCTCCTACATTTCCCTTTTGCAAACAGAATTCACAGTTGGTAATCCGAAAATTTTCTCTTATACTGTTTGTGTTGTCATAAAAACACTTAGACATTTCGAAGGCGTGTAGGCCTGATCTCATCCATTAAACAAATGATTCGCTGAGATTGCCCCGATACTCTCCAAACTTTTCAACATATGTCTTACGGAATCATGATTCCCTTACTGCTGGAAAATTGTTGTACCAGTTTTCAAGAATTCCGGCGAAATAACTGGCCTACTCACTTTTCGCCCCATTCCTCTTACCCATTTCTTCGCCAAAATCTTTGAGTCCTTAATTAACCAAGCTCGAGTCCACCACCTCATAGATACGAAACTTCTTTCCGAACGAAAGTATAGACTTAGGTAAATTCGTTCTATTGCAGATAACCTAACTGGAATCTTTTAACGCTTATACCACGCACTAGATAAGGCAAGGAGAAGCTAGAGAAGTAGTCCTAAATGTATCTAAAACTTCTGAATGAGTTTAGTATGATAGTCTTCTCATGAAAATTATATCATATGGTATAACTGGACGAATACTTAACATTCTCAAATCTTTTATGAATAAGAACAAATCCAGGTTGTACGTCAAAATATAAATGCGGGTGGGCCACAATAATTTATCCTTGCACCTTTATTATTCCTGATATTCATAAATGACCGCCCTTACAAAATTGTCACCGAGATTGGTACATTTGCTGATGACACCTCGCTCTATAACAGACTCGAGCGGAAAACAAATGAAAACAAATAAAGAAATATCTTAGAAAATGGCTAAGACCTTGCTGGAAAACCTTCAGTCTCTAGTGGAATTGGTACGTAAATTGATGCAAACATTCAATGCTGCTTTGACTAAGCTTCTTTTCCTTAATAACTACAAAAAAAAACTTAAACGCTGATTGCTATGGCTAATAGGTGCATTACTTGAAAGTACCACGTTCAAACTCCTCAGATTAACATTTACAGTCCAAATGAATTGGAACAAATACATGTAGATCATTGTCAAGACTGCTGCGAAAAGGTTTGGCTCTCTCTACCGTGCTAGAAAGTTACTTACGTCTGAGAGAATTATGTACTTCTACAAAACCACTATTCGTCCATGCAGGAAGTATTGTTGTCACATATGAACTGATGCATCTGCCACTAGTCTCACTCGTTAAGTGACTTCCTGTCTTGTCTGAAGCGATTTCCATAAAATAATAATATTTAGTAGAGTCTATCCGTAGAGTGATTTTGGTATGTTAGTGACTGAAACCAATTTAGAGAATAGACCAAGAGGACGACAGCTAACCTCCTCATTGCACTCCTAATCATTCTGACTTTGTCTCACATCTTATTTTATAATAGCAAATCTATTACGCTGTAAACTTGTTTGTAAAATTTTAACGACAAATATAAGCACTAGATTTTATTAATTTACAAAAAATATTATCAAGCTTCTATTTGACGTATCACTATACATTTTATTGGATTTCTGCATTTTGCTATTAAATTAATTATACGTGTTAAAAATTAGAAATTATAGGGTTGAGATAGATTCTGATTAGTTTGAAATTTATCAGCTAGTTTCTTATAATTTTCGTTTTAATCGACGTTAAAATTTTATATTTTATCAACAACAAAATTAAAAACAAATGCGAGAATTTTTGTAATTAAACTTGAACGGTAAATTCTAAACCTCGCTTCTGTAGAATATTTGATTCTACCAACACCAACGAGAGAATTGTTTGGCAGAATGAAATAAATTCATGATGTACGAAACATTCAGTGCTTGTTGGCTCTTGGATTTATATAATCCATATTGTTTGCCGCTATGGATTAAATCGAAAATGTCTTCGTAAATCTATTATCCAACAAAAATCTGTCTCAAAACTTTTTTAAAAAACTATTCTGAAACAAGAAAAAAACTAAGAAACAATATATAATCTTTATATGTTTGACATATAAAATATATTTTATGTTAATCTATTGTAAAGTAATTAGCGTGATATCATGATGAATTTTGAATAGACAGTAAAGTGATCAAATCCTTAAGCCTTAAAATCTTAAACTGGAAATGATTTTCAACACGCTATGTCAATATGAATTCCGCCATTTCCCTCATGATAAGAATAGCTTTCATAATAGAAAACCATTCTTAATATTGGAGTCAAGAGATTAAAAGTATCAATTAACAGCGTGACAATCTTCGCTTCATCATCTTACGGTTGTTTGTGTAATCTGCCTGAAAAATGCCGAAACGAATGTTTTAAAGATTATATCATAAAATGAGTATGATTTATTTTTATAGAGTTTTATTGAGATATTTGAAAATTAAGATTAACTACTTTTCTCAGGAGAAGCAAAAGTATAATTTTTTCTCAACTACATTATTGTACTAGCAAGGTTATATGTGGTTTCATCTAATAAATGAGTAGTAACATTTTCTACTAAGGTTGAGTTAAACTCCATTCCATACTGTCAAATGTGCAGTAACGAAAGTGCTCTTTAGTAACCGGGCTAGAAAAAAATTCTCTTATGTTTTTACGTCAGCATTATGAGGCATAGCATAAGCGTGGCGTCACGGACTCAAATGCATGTATAATGATAAACAACTGAAGGAAGAAGGATAAGAAAGATGTAAACCGGAAAAGTGGCATAGCGATTGGCGGCAAGCACCCGGGTTTGCTATCTCCTACTAAGCCTTTCCAGAGTCGAACTTTGTGAAAATTGCCGTTGTACCAGAGAAATTTGCTGCATATTTTTATCTGATGTCGTGTATTGAGAACCAGCTCTGTCTGGTGGCGTATATTGAGATCCGGCTAACGTGGCGGTCAGTTAGCGAGAACAGCAACGTTACAGTTCTTTCATTGCCAAGTATCATATAAAGCCACTATTCGCAAATGCATCGAGTATTGATGCACAAACAACTAGTCTCACCCTATTAGATAGGATCAATTAAAGGGAACCTGTAATCTAATTACCACACTGTCTACCAAGCTCCAGTTTCTATCATATCACCGCGATGCCATACCCCTGTACGTTTTACTGCTACGAACTCGTTGCATGGTATCCATTCAGTGTAAATACTTTTATAAATCCCACAATCAGCCAAATCCCATCCCTTCACTCTAGTGGTATACATATGCTACAAGTATTTCTACTCTAACTGCTTCTTCCCACGAACTGCTAGCCTTTTTAATTCATTCACTTTCCCTTTATTCTAAACTATATAAAATTTAAATGTAATGTAAACAAAAATCTTACTTACGATGCCTCTATGGACATTGTGTCTAATTCATAGCAGCACTTTCTCAGTGGCAGTGTGTCTTGTTTGTGCTTGAATAAAAAGATTTTTCTTGTTATGTTTATAACCGATTTCATTTGCCCGGTGTTAAAATGCACCTAAATATTATAGTTTAATTAATACAGAAACTGAGACATGTGCCTGGGACTATTATGTTTGTTTCCCAACCGTTTACTTGTTGTAAGAAAAAAAAAAGAAAAAATACTCGAAATGATATCGAAAACAAAACCTAAAAACAGTCAGTCAAGTACGATAACCATTAGACCAGCGTGATACATTCTTTAAACACCGTTTTCAAACTACCCATTCTAAACAAGTCATCTGTAATGTTATCTATTCACGCATGCGCATTCGTGAATCAGTTAGCAAACAGAAAAAAATCTGATGATTTCCACGTACCAATTTTTCAATTTTGACCCCTTACCAGCACGTTATTCCAGATAAAAATGGATTAAAAAGCTTTCTAATGTCTGATTATTCTACATACAAAATTTCAAGTCTGTAAATCCAAAATTTGTTGAGTGTATATGTTGAGAAGTGTCCTCTCTCTCTCACACACACACACACACACACACACAAACACATTCACACTTTTGTAGATATATAGAAAATATAAAAGCATCAAATAGAAATAAAAATTCCAAGATTATAAAAGAAATCAATGGTTCACAATATTTCTTGAAACATTTAGTAAATCTCAATAATGAGTTAAAATACAAGCAAATAATTCTTAAATATTTTTTTTCTAAAGAACAGAGAACGAAAAAAAGGGCAGTAATTAAAATCTAAAATTAAGAAATACAAACGAGACGTTTTTAATTAAAAATATCAAAAACCCATTTACCATTTTTTTTCTTTTAGTCTTGTCATAACTGCACTCAACGGCTTCATTGCCTTTGTTATTAGCGAATAGATAATCTAATGAGCTTTCTACACTGGCCATCCGCTTCCAATTTCTTTGCAAAAGCAATTTATAATGTTCATGGAGAAACTGAATGCGATAGATTAAATATTCAATATTCAAAAATATTCAGTAACAGATGTTTGAAAATTAATATCTAATTTCGTGCTTAGAGAGTTTATATATATATATATATATATATATATATATATATATATATATATATATATATATATTTATATATATATATATCAGATAATTTAAAATGTATGAAATGATCTTATTTGCTACATCCAAATAGTATAAACTCAATTTCGGTCATTGACATTGTCATAAAACTGACCTTTTATTGTGAACGTTAACGAGAAAATCCATGTTAATGCATGAATAAAAAACATAAATTAGGCAATTCTCAAAATTAACACTAAATTCTTAAATGAAAAATAAACGTAAATGCTAACCTAAATGATTTGTATCATTCTTATATTTCACATTTCTAATATTTAGCACACAATAAAGTAATATTTCAAAAAATCATTGCATTTCTTTGTCTCTTAATGTATATATATATATATATATATATATATATATATATATATATATATATATATATATATATCTTCTTAACTTTGTGGCGCATAAAAACTTATGTATATATATATATATATATATATATACATATCAGCAGCAGTAGCCATTACACCCATTGGTGTGTTGGACAGCAATAAACTCCCACTTTCCCCGCCTATCGTGAGCCGCCTAGCCAGTGAACCTTAAGAATGCGGCATAGCTTTTCTTTCCCTTTCCACCATTCTTCAAGTTGCTCTCGGCATTTCTCCCTGCTTTTTGCCATCTGGGGTCCAGTGCAATGCTGTTCTTGTGATTGTGCGTATCTCCGGAGAATGTGCCCAACCCACCTCATCGCCATTTTCTGATGATTAGGCCCATATCTTCTTGATGGCATCTCTTTAATAGGTCTTCATTGAGAATTTCCTAGGTCAGAACATCCTCAGTATTCGTCGAATGCAGGTGGTGTGGAATGATCGAAGCTTGATGAAATCTGCTTCCGTCGTTTCCCAGCATTCCGTTCAATATAGGAGTGTTGATACTGCGCAGCTCTGATAAAGTTTGAGTTTGGTGTCGGTGTTGCCTTTATCAGGAATCGATTTAAGATTTTGCAGGACATGCCTGAACGACTGAAGAAACTAATGTTTACGATACATGGAAACAAGTTGCATGGAAAGCAGCGAGAAAGAAATAGGCTATCGCAAGAGGACCAACAAAAACTTGATAGAGCAAGATACTTTGTAACAATGGAAGAGAGACGAAAAGATCAAAAAGAAGGTTCTGCAGACTAAATCCCCTAGACTACATGAACAACAGAAAAAATTATACAGAGAAGCTAACAATAAAGCGAAGACACTTGAACGCTGAGACAAGAGACAGTCCATGGAACAACATGCAGCTAAGGTAGAGGAGGCGGCAGCACAAGGAGATCAGGGGAGGCTGTATAAGATCACAAAGCAAGTGTGCGTGGAATTTAAAGAGAGTACAGTCAAAAATAAGCAGGGAAAACTGCTGACAACCAAAACAGAACAAGAAGAGAGATGGGCTTAACACTTCCGGGAAGTCCCCAACTGAACAACACCTGGAAAAATAGCTAACACACACGCGCACACACACACACACACACACACACACACACACACACACATATATATATATATATATATATATTATTTCATATATCCACATAATATTATCTATGGAGATACAATACTTTATGTATTGATTTTCAGTATATATTTTAACAGTGCTCAGTACATGAATAGAGATAGGTGACACAAAAATATACTTAGCAATTAAGCTAAACATAATTCTTAGCATTTCGCCTTTGTATAAACGTATGATGCTTTTGACATATCGAGTGTGAGGAAAAATTTACTCGCCCCAAAATAGTTTTACTCGTCCGACTTTGTCTTTGTTTCAGTCAATAATAGTAAATAATTTTACAACAATTCAAGAAATTACCGTGTGTCTAATCTAACAAGAAAATATTTGTTTAACTCTTGTAAATCAACTATTTTATTACTACAAATATTTCAGTAAATATTCAACAAAACGTTAAAATACAACACCATTTTCTTTATATAGCATCATTCATAGTAGTGTTCCATAGAAAGAAGAATCATTGACGGAACGATGCGTTTTTCCTCTTTCAGATGTTCGTCTTTACTTTTGTAAGCATGAAGGGTATGTAGTTGTGGCGTCGAAGATTTTTTTTTCCAAATGAATTTCAAAATCAGAGAGCTAAATGAAGGCGACATTTTGACTACACGCCGAATGTGTAAATTTGACCTCTTGTTGACCTTTAGCGTGACCACTCTTTTTTCTTTTTTCAATACGATATTCCAACAGTCTCACAGCCAGAGATGAAAGAATTCACAAATGATGAGACGGGTCATTCTAAGTCACCGCATAGTTGCCGGCTGTAAAATAAATGGGGTTTTCCCGTTTCTTTATTTAAATACATTTTATCGACTGGCGGGCGAGTGATTTACGACTTTTAGTCGCCCAAATATTTTCAACCTACTGTGGCGACCGGTCGTGTAAAGTCTCAAAGGCTGTATATATATATATATATATATATATATATATATATATATATATATATATGAGTGAAATTGTCTGTATGTGTGTCTGTGTGTTAACATTTCCCTGCCAAATTACTCTATTAATTTTCAGTCTGCAGACTCGAGATTTGACATAAAGGGTATTGAGATTTATGAAATCTATTCAATCGGTTTTCAGCCAAAAATTTGGCTGGTAAGGGATCAAAGTTAACCGATTTAGCCTTTGAAAACTCTTCTAAATCCCTCCGCCAATTTTGAGTCTAACCACTTGAAATTTTAGATGTAGGTTACTTGGATATGGATCAAACTTTTAACTTGATTTGAGTCTAAAACAATATATTTTAAGGGGTCAAAATTGGGGTAAAAGTTTTTTTTTTTTAATTTTACCCGTGTGGTGTCTACGAAATTATTCAGCCAATTTTTAGTTAAAACATTTGAAATTTTACATAAAGTGTATTCAGACATTGGGTAAGATTTTTAATCAGTATTTTGGGCAGAAATTTGGTTGCCAAGAGGTTAAAATGGACAGGATTTAGCTTTGCAGACTCTACCAAACCCCTCCGCCAATTTTGGGTCTAAACACTTGAAATTTTAGATGTAGGTTACCTGGACATAAGTCAAACTTTGTAATATATATATATATATATATATATATATATATATATATATATATGCACATAAAGTTATGAAAAGTACATGGGGACCGATCAAAGCCAGACTGAACTGTTAATATATATATATATATATATATATATATATATATATATATAATTAGGGATTGTTAATCGTATATATATATATATATATATTACAAAGTCTGACTTATGTCCAGGTAACCTACATCTAAAATTTCAAGTGTTTAGACCCAAAATTGGCGTAAAGGAAAAATAAAAACAGTTTACCGAAGAGTGTTTATATATTGCTGAAAAGTTAATACATAGTGCGGTTTCGACCCAAACATAGACGAAACTTTTAAATAAAAATATGGTGTTTCTATTACGTGAAAAGAATTTTTTTTTTTTATTAAACGAAACATACGCTAGAATTAAGAATATGTGATGCGCTCATTCTTATGAATGTGGTGTAAATTGACTAGCCTGGATTTTAATGCAAGTTCTGTTCGGTTAATATTAGTTTTATGATAAAAGTGGACGAAATGTAGAAACCGTAAGGTAGTTTAATTTTACCAGAGTTTATAATAAGTTCTTATTCAAACAATACGTTTATTCTACTTCATAAACATCTCACATATGTTAATATTAATGTTTACGTGTGTTAGCACGTCACAGATGCAGCAGATATTTTCAAATATTGACTTCTATGTTTTTCTTTAATAAATCAGTTTGAGAAACCTATTATTATTTCATAAGCAATTTTCAGTTTTCCTGTTTTCATTTTAAACTATTTTTTTATTGTTTCTATAAGTTTTATACATATGCAGCATATACATGTGTGCGTGCGCGCATGCGTGTGTGTGTGTGTAAGTGTGTGTGCGCGTGCGTGTGTGTGTGTGTGTGTGTGTGTATACAAACTAGAGGCAGAAGAAAGCCAAGGAGAAGGCGGAGAGGAAATGTTTTTGATTAAACATCTTTCAAAAGTTCGGCGTCTATCAACCAACTTGCCATGGATCGGAAGGAATGGAGGAAAATAAGTTGCGTGTGTTTGCAATTTGCAGCGAAACGAGAATGCGGCTCATGAATACAGAATGTTTAGAAAATCTATGTCAGAAATATTCCATTTAATCTATTATCTACGTTAGAATATACATTTATTCAGGAAAATTTACCAGAACTCTTCAATGCTCGAGGAATGTTGACTTTTTACAACAGAGCATATATAAGCAAGCAATGTTGTGTCAAATTCCTATGACCATTCTTTTATTCATATTTTTACTTTCCTAAATTAAATAAATTCAATGTAACTCTTGCCAATTGGTCTGTGCAGAAACGAATCACTACGAATAATGTTAAATACAGAAGTAATCAACCATCTCAACAAAAATAACCTTCTTAGTGACACTCAATATGGTTTCCGTTCTGCTAGATCTACAGCAGATGTGCTTACAGTTATATCTCATAGGATTAGCAAATCTCTCGACGGAGGCAACCTTTCTAGGGCAATTGCTCTTGACATATCTAAGGCCTTTGATAGGGTATGGCATAAAGGTTTACTTCATAAGATCTCTAGCTATGGTATAGCTGGAAATGTCTTCTCAATTATTAAATCATTTCTTTCTGATAGGTTCATAAGAGTAGTAGTTGAGGGGCAAAAATCAGAAGCCCACAGTATTAATGACGGTGTCCCTCAGGGGTCCATCCTGGGCCCAACTCTTTTCCTGATCTACATTAATGATCTTCCAAATCACATCCTTACATCATTTGTAGACATTTATGCTGACGACACTACCATTTATGATAGCACATCTAAGACAGTAAACGACCAAGTTCTCTCCAATTCTCTCTCCTCTGATCTTGAGCATGTAGTACAATGGGGAAAGGAGTGGCTGGTTACTTTTAATGCATCTAAAACCAAGCTTTTCTCTTTACATCATCAACATTCTGATCCCCATCTGGCATCAATTGAAATGAATGGCTCTCGTCTTCAGGAGGCCTCAAGTTTTGACAAGCTTCTGGGCTTGACCATTACTCCTGATCTTAAATGGAACACGTATATCAAATCTGTTGCCAAGGCCGCTGGAAAAATGGTGGGATCTTTCTATCGATCCAGTAGATATCTCACTGCTGATGCAATTCTCTATTTATATAAGAGCCAGGTACGTCCAAGGATGGAATACTGTTGCCACATCTGGGCAGGAGCTGCTAGAAAGGACTTGTCCTGCCTTGATAGAGTTCAAAATAGACTTCGTAGCCTCGTAGGAGATGTCCTTTTCTCTTCCTTGCAACCTCTATCTCACAGAAGAGATGTTGCGAGTTTGTCTCTGATGTATCGTTATTTTCATAGAAAGTGTTCGACTGAGCTTCAATCTATGGTCCCCCCTCGCAAAATTTTCACAAGAAACACTCGTCTAGCTGTAAACACTATCAATAATTCCCCCCACTCTTTATCTGTGCCTAAACCTAAACGTAGATTCCATGAACAAATCTTTTTTTATTAGAACTGCACGCCTGTGGAATTGTCTTCCGTTTTCCTGCTTTCCGGCTGACTACAATATGGTTGTCTTTAAGTCTAACGTAAATAAGTTCTTGATGAGCCGTTCCATATAAGTTATCAAATTTAACAAATTTTCATTACTAATGATTATTATATTGTCCAATTTCTACTGTACACTCTTTAACCCTTATCCTTAAGTGGCCTATTGGCCTTGATAATGTGGTGATACCTATGAAAAAAAAAAAGAAAAAGTCCAAAGTGAACAAGTTCTAATTGAATCGTCCCCCTAAGTAATCCAAGTTACAAAATTCCCACTGTTTACTATGCTAAAATCACAATGATTAATGTATACCTATTAACCCTTATCCTTGAGTGGCCTCTGGGCCTTGATAAGTGGTGACACCCATGTAAAAAAAATAAAAAATAAAAAATAAACAAATCACGTCCAGATTTTTATCGTATGCAGCTTATCAGAAGATCGCGTTTTTTTTTTTTGTAAATTTGGGAAAGTAAAATTATAAATTAAGAACTGATCATTAGAATTGAAAATACTACAGACGCTCGCGTGCGTGTGTGTGTGTGTGTGTGTGTGTGTGTGTGTGTGTGTGTGTGTGTGTGTGTGTGTGTGTGTGGTACTTGGAAAGTCGGTTGCATAACTCTTTGGTTATGTTTTACATGACTTAGAGGACCGCGTGTGAGGTGACCTCTCAGCGAGGAAAAAAGAAATAAAAATATCGTAAAAAGAGAACAACGTGGACCTTTGGGGTAAGGAACGGAAATAAATTGACCCGTTACAAACGAGGCCGAGAACGACAGACAAAGGTACGTCCTAAACATGGCCGGACAAAGACAGAGTACTCTGTGTTCGATACAGAAAGTCTTGTTAAGCACATTGAAGTACAGGAAGACTCTTGAGCAAGAGAAAACGCGTTATTCTGAAAAGTACCTGTAAATAAATGCATGTTGTTTCACTGAAAAAAAAGCCAGTTGAATTCTTTCCTTGCGACTGTCTGCACACAACGTGTGGGTCCCGAGGGTGAACATGTAATAACTATGTTACACAATAAGTCTTGCGTTGCGGTATAAAAATCAACACTAAACGGACATATTTTTAATTAAATTTTATTTGATCCTATGCGTTCAATAACGTACTCGTTCTATGTAAGAAATATGGACAATATATGTAATCAAGTAAATTAATATATCAACATATCAATATATGTAATCAAGTAAATTAATATCTTGAAATCCTATTCATAAAAAATAATTAAATTTCTTACAAATTTGCATGAAAATGCATTTTCATCTATCTTCTGAACTTTCGTAATAACCAGAATACATTAAATATTAAGTTTTAAAGATTTCCTAGAGTGGAAAGTGGATACAATAATGCGGATTCCATACACAACCGGGTAACGCAGAGTATTGCTGCTAGTTGTTAATGCGTTTCTTATAATATATGTAAAAAAAAAACTACTGTTTCTTCTATATTCATCCGCTAACTATTTTGTTTCGCCTGTTTTTTGTTTGGTTTTTAGATTTTGCTTTCGTTTGTTTTTGCTTTGTTTGTTTGCTTTTATTTTTGCGATACATAAACTCGTCGTTATTTAAAGCCGGAAATGAAAAGGAAATTCGAACAGAAAAAATGAATTTATTCGTTCATTTATTGATGAAAGCAATAAGCTTTTGAAATGTTATTGTCTACGAGAATGAACATATTATCGCTGCAGCCGATGATTGAAACAACATTCATCTACACAATATTAATGTAGATCTTCACTTGCGACTCAAAATTCTATTTCGAATCGATATATAATCTTTTTTTTTTATCGCTGAATGTAAGAAATGAAAGTCAGCAGATATTTTTCTCTTACAATTCACCGCGATAACAATTTTACATAATGAGTGTGACTCGTGATCGCTTGAAAACGTAAGACTCGTGTTTTGTCGTCATCATTGTGGTAATCGGTAATTCATCGCCTTGTGTCTTCTGGAAACCCCGTGAGATTCAATAGTAGAACAAACTCAAATATAAAAATAATTTAGTAATTTTTTTTTTTATGGTTCGATATTTTTCAAACAAAGTTTTATTATTTGAATTATTTGGATTATTTTGACCGCGTCGTAGAAATTTCCAGATTAGTATCTGGGGGCGTTTTAATTCACTGGGAGAGATGAGCCCCAGTCTTTGTTAAGACATGCATCTAGGACAAGGAAACTGATGTAAAAACCTGCGATTTACTATATACTCTGTCTTGTGGCAACCTTCACCGACAAAGATTAGCAGTAATACCCAAAAAGGTGGTTGGTTCTACACAAAGCCTTCACCACTATAAACAAATTATCTGAGTGGATTTTCGAACAATTTAGTTGTTGTGGCGGAACCTCATGCGCGAAATCGACAGGAGAGTCTATTATATATATCTATTAATATATATATATATATGTGTGTGTGTGTGTGTGTGTGTGTGTGTGTGTGTGTGTGTGTGTGTGTGTGTGTGTTTTTGGTTTACCGTTTTATCTGTTTGGTTACATTTGGACCGTATTTACGATCTAACAGCCTCGTTGAGACCTTACAGAAATGGCTGGTTAGTATTAGGAAGAATTGTTTTTAGGAGGAATACGGGAAAAAAGAGGGGGTTTTGGGGTAGGAGATAATAGAGGGGGAAGGCGGGTAAGACAATATTTCAGTTTTGAAGTTTAAAGTATATTAGGTTGTATTATGTGTGGGGGGGTAGCAGATTCAGGTAGGCTTGTCTGGAGATATGTGGATATAGGGAGGGGGAGAGAGGATGGTAAAGAGAAAAGAAAAAAGAGAGGGGGTAATGAGAGGAGAGGGGAAAGAGTTTCAATTTTTGGGCTTTAAAGTTTTGACTACTTTTGTTTCCTGTTCGATAAGGTATATTAATTAGGTGAGAGGGAGAGAGGGTCAGAGATAGATGGGAGGAAAGGGAGGGAGAGGGAAGGGGGTTAGTACGGCTGTCATTTTTGGCAGTTACAAAGTTACGTGGTCGTTGTTCATTTCATAGTGGGCTGTTTTTAAATAGTTAAGAGTTAACACAGTTAAGAGTTAATTAATGTGTATATATATATATATATACACATATATATATATATTAATATTAATATATATATATATATATATATATATATATATATTGATAAAAGAGAAAGAAATCGAAATTCATGTTGAGGCAAGAAACGTAAATGGCAATATTTATTGTAATAAACAGCAATGTTAAGTTCATTAAGTTTTTCGATGAAAAATGATAACTCGTACTATTTGGATTATTCGTAATATTGTTTTAACCGTAAGCGTGATTTTCGCAGTATAAACTCCAAACTTGTTCGGGTATTTTGTCTTACTCGGGGGAAATATGAGATAAGGTTTAAAGCGTATCTGGTCCTTTGCACCCATTTTCTTGTTTTGTTTTGTACAATAATAAAAGCAAATAAGCAACAATAACATAATTAATAAAAGTTATTCATTTTAGAGTGCAAAGGTTTACTTTAAGTTTTGTAGATTCATTGAAATGTTTAATTGTAAATTTACATATGTGGATAATAACACATAAATAGCAAGACTCGGTTAGTCTGAGTGTGTGTTAACCAGAAGCCACTGAAGGCCGAGCCGAGAGCAGATATGTTCTCCAGTCAAGACTCTCTTACCTGACAACCATTATGTAAATATACTGTGAATATACTTTTTCTGGTACACTTCTTATTGATCTACCTTTGTTTTGTTGAGTCTTCATTTGTATTGCCTTATATGTTATTTGGTTCAACCTGCAAACATAACAGTTGGCGACGAAGATAAACGTCAAACATAACATAAATCTAGGAAGATTTTAGTTTTCTATAAACTAGATGAGAAGATCGCAGCTTCAGGTTACGGCCAAGAACATTTTTCGTTTGCCGATTTAGACGAAATTCAGCGTTAAATATATTGGCCTTAAATGACTTAAATTAAAATAAGATTCTATTTGACATAAGCAGCACATATAAGAACATAAAAATTAAACATAAAATAAACAAATATTGTAAGGGCGCTGAAGTAGTATTTTATATCTTAATAAATTATATAAATGTAACAGACATTGTAAATGATGTAAAATAAATGCTTAAAAATACTAAAAAATTACTGATTGAGACACCGGCCATTTTTATTGTTGCAATATTTAAAGTTGAGGCATCAAAAGTTATTTTCCTAGTATTATAATAAGCAAGTAAATTCAAGAAGCGCATACTGTAATATTTAATATAGGTAAGTATAATCTGATCTATTAATCTCAAAAAATTAAAAAATGTATCATTTATTTAATTAATGGCGTAGATTGATAGTTATTTTCAGGTGATTATTGAAGAATAACAACACATTACACATCTGCCAAAACAGAGTAAGCATTTTTCGAAAGAAATTCATACTAAGTACATTTTATTGGAACGAACATGACACGATAATAATAATAATAATAATAATAATAATAATAATAATAATAATAATAATAATAATAATAATTATAATAATAATAATAATAATAATAATAAAAATAATAATAATAATAATAATAATTAAACAGAGTGAACATCAAAGAGACAGAGAAGCGGAGCCACTGGCATAGATCGGAATCAAAGGGATGGCTGAGAATATACAAATTATTTTATTATGACGTTATAGAAAAAGGAAGAAAAACCTGCAGCTTTTAAGAAATTTTCAACGTTTCGTCCCTATTTTCGGGGGATATCTTCATGAATTGATAGAGATGATTCAGGAATAAAAACGACTTTGTTGGACATGATGATTTTTTTCTGCTCACTTTGGTATTTTTTGTTTTATTCCTCAATCATCTCTATCATTTCCTGAAGAAGTCCCCCGAAAATAGCAGCGAAACGTTGAACATTTCCGGCTACGGGGTTTTCTTTTCTGTGTGTTTACGTTTAATGGCAGAGTGTAAACTGTTATGTTTCCTGCTTCACTTCGAGAGAATCAGGATTTGCAAGTATATGTAACATGTTTGATGGTCTTTTCTATCCGTTTTTATCTTGTTTTTGGGAAATCGTAAATATTAAAAACTTACCTGTATCTTCATTTCTAGAGATTTAATTAACTTTGTGTAGAATGGCTTCTCAGTTGATGAGCCATTCGATTTGATCTGAAAAGACATCTCGACTTTACATTGAGCTCGCATATACATTTGTAAAGTCTTTGTTTTTCTTCCTCTTCTCCTCTCTCTTCCTCTTTCTTTCCCTCTCTTTCCCTCTCTCTCTCTCTTTCTCTCTCTCTCTCTCTCTTTAAAGCACTAAACAGACTTCCACTGAAGGGTGCAACAAGGACTGGGACATTGAGGTCTTATTGCCACCCAAATTCCAGTGAAGGGCGGTGCTAGCGAGAAATCTATGGTAAACGACTGTTGCGATAACAGAAATTCATTTGCAAAGATTGTCAGAAGAGGTAAAGAGTACTGAAAATATGGGGAGACTTGCTGCCACCTAGACTCCTGGGAACACCACACAGAGAAATCTTTGGTGATAGTCTTTGCAAAAACTTTTAGTGAGTGTGATAATAATAATTTATAGCGACTCTTTGCGAAATAATACAAGAATTCTTAATTAAATAATTTTAATCCTACTTTTAACAATGTAAGTTAATAATTTTAATTAATTTTAAGTAAGACTAGTTCATAATTATCGTTTTATAGAAATAAAAAAATTGTATAATTAGAAAAATCAATACATTAATGACCTGAATCGATAATAGATACTTCGCCTTCGATGAATTATTATATTTAGATTATTAATTAACAATCATAATCAATAATTAATTATTATAATTTATTTATTTGCGAACTGTTATCCTCATCTTCATAGTTGTTGTTTCGTCACGTTTCGGCTAATTCCTCCTCTGATCTTCTTCAGGCGATTAACCCAATGGCGCAGAGTATAGAGAGGTTGAATCTCTACGGTTCCAGGTGAGCATTGTCTGTAGATTGTAGTTTCGATCTTATCCAAGACCGGCCAGAGGTTTAGTTTGCCAAAACGTAGTGAGGCAACAACAACTATGGAAGGCAGTAATTACTGAGGATAAAGTAAAGAGACTCGGAATTCCTATCTTGTAACGGTTTTTTTTTTTACCTGGAGAAGGCTAGAAGATGAGTTGTTCGAAACGTGGTCAAACAACAATGACCGTGAAAATAAAGATAAGAGTCTGCAAATAAATAAATACACAAATTACTCATCTCAAAGAATTAAAAATATATACATTTATTTAAATTATTTAAACATTTATTGATTAATCCTTTTAATTAATTAAGGTTGGACAAAACATGTAAAATCATTAGGGAGTGCAAATACATGTTTGATGTTGATACAATATTAGCGTTATATATATATATATATATATATATATATATATATATATATATATATATAAAGATGAGTATTGGCTTAAGGGAGCTTGATATAGGTATCTAAAACGGTTCTAATTATCGGGTTCGAAACCGACGCTACCAATGACTTGTCTCATCTAAAAACCTTCTGTAAACAATATATATATATATATATATATATATATATATATATATATATATATATATATATATATATAAAATAAGTTATGGGTCAGCATCTATTCAAAAGATTGAATATCGGTGTTTAGGAAAGATGGTGTTTGGTAAAAAAGCTGGCGGTTGACATTGCTATCGATGGCTGCTTCTGACTATCATCCGCCGAAGTTCTGTTTACTAGAAAACTCGAGTTTTACATTTTTAATCAATAAAATCAGTGGATGGCTCACAGCTTAGTAAAAGTTGACCGCCTCCAACAACAATTTGGGCCATTCTAAAAAGGATACGAAAGTAGTTGTGAATGGACTTGTTGGCACTCTCCGACACGGGCGTTTCGTGGGACACACAATAAACTAACACCTCCACTGCACGTAAAAGTTATACCAATTCAAAATTGTGTTGTTTTTTATTCATTTAAATAATATCCTATACGCTTTCTTCTGAGTGTCTGTCTCTGTTTCTCATACACTCTCTTTCGCTCTCTAAAATTACAGGTTAAATAGTATTACTGTTACATTGTGGGGGTATTTATATATGTGTATATACAGTACTAAATAAACGTGCGTGTGTATATAGTTTAATCCTTGTGTGTTGAATGTGTATACGTGGCACTACTAAATGTCTGTGACCTTATCATAAACGGAGATTATGTAGGTGTGTATGTACGCCGTGTTTGCGGTCTCATCCTTAATGTCTATATTAGCGGCCTCTTATTCATCTAGGTGTTGATGCATGCGTATTGGAACATACAACAACATATACATAACGACATGCCTGTTTTGCTATTGTTTCTTCTGGGAGATTCGTCAACCTTCCTTGGAAGAGCTGGAATTTGTTAGAAGGAACATTCAAACAGAACCCAAGACGATATGAGATTTTATGTATTTATATCACTCCCAGGTATTCGTCATAGCAGAGGAGTAATCGATGATCTTGGCTGAGGGTGGTTCTTCTACGGCTCCATTCTGAGACATCTCCCCCCTTATCTGGAAACTCATTTTAGCACATCTTTTTCATTCGACGTCTCAAATCCAATTCAACGATGCTTGCGCAAACCGGAAGATGTGACATGCGACACGTCATGTCGAGTAACCTGTTCGGGTACTTTCCGGTGCAAATTGACCGGTCCTAGAGTTTGATGTGTTTTACAATCTGTCAAAACATGATGATTAAAATCTCTTTTTGTCCACTTACCACTAGATAGATAGATAGATAGATAGATAGATAGATAGATAGATAATTGGATAAGCAGAAGGATAGATTGATGACAGATAATTTTCTGCTTCTGCCCGGTCACTATCTAACATTAAAACTATGTTTAAAATGATACACTACAAACATTTAACTCTTCAATTTTTTTTATTATTAACACTTAAATAGAGATAACGTGACAGCGTGTAGACGAAGTGCGAAGAAACGATGAAAACGTGAAAGTAATTTCATCTTACACACAAACAAACACACACATACATGCATACATATATATATATATATATATATATATATATATATATATATATATATATATATAAATAAATATATATATATATATATATATATATATATATATATAATCAGGAAATAGTTATTAAGTTTACAAGTCAAAAACTTTTGTAAACTTAACGGGAATATAAATATAAATATTTAAAGGTAATCCTAACCAGATAAAAAAACAGCATGAAACAACCAAGATAAGAAATATAGTTTATTATAAAAAGAACGAAATAAAGGACGGAAAATTATAATTTAAAAGAATTACTTGATAGAAAATCCAAAAAGAAACATTAAGACATCTGTTTCTTTCAGAGTTTTCTGTCGAATAATAAATTCTTTCATTTTACATACATGTGGACATATATAGAACTTATTTGAAATAAATCTCACGATGTCTGTATGTCTGTTTGTATGTCTCCATATTTTCAAACTATATCTCTCCCGAAACCAAAAGTCGCAAAGCGACGCAAGAGACCTAAAATGATTGGATGTTTTACAGACCGTCCTTTAATAGGTCTTTATTAAGTGAAAATAGTTTTAAGGGAAAAAATGGGTCAAATTAAAAAAAAAAGATCGTTATACATTTTGTTTATTCATCTTAGTTTATTTTTAATTTTTAATCAGTTAATATGCGTGCACATTGGTACAGTTGTAACGTCATCAGCTTTGCATGCTACAGTTTTGGTTTCAGTTTCGATACTAGCTGATGTCACCCAAATACTTTTTTTTTACTTTTAACATCACGATTCTATTACAATATTTACGAAATCTGAACGAATTAAAATATCACATGTAAGCGTATCTTACGACCGGGCAAAGATGGGCGTCCTCCGCTATATATATATATATATATATATATATATATATATATATATATATATATATATATATATATATATATATATCATAAGAAGGAACAACAACAAAGTCAATAATTTGTACGATCGTTTCGGAAACGATGTTTTTATTGTGATAGACATTAAGCCACGGACAATAATTTTGACATATAGTTTTTTTTAAAACAAAGTCTCCTCATCAGCAAAAGTATTGTTTTTTTTTTGTGGGGGGTTATAAATGTAAAAGACACCATAAATAAACCTAGCAATTTTTAAGTAAGGCAGGTGTATCTTTTAATTGTTCGCCTTTTGAAAACCGTAATTATCGTCAAAGCATTCATTTGGATGTTGATTGTAGCTTATATATATATATATATATATATATATATATATATATATATATATATATATATATATATATATAAAGCACTTTGTCCGTCTGTGAGTTCATTCTTAATGAACTCTGAAACGGTTCGGCCGATTTTTTTTTTAATTTCTCATAAATGTACTTTATGTGTCTTGGAATACTCTTAGATGATTCTCGAAAATCGATAATCGAAAAAATCTTATTAAAGAAGGAACGGACTGATTTTGACCAAAGTTAAGATCACAAGTGCATTTGAGAAATGTTATTATCGCACAAGGAGAAGGAGTCGATTCGATTGAAAAATAGCGATTTCACCGATTTCGATATATATATATATATATATATATAGAGAGAGAGAGAGAGAGAGAGAGAGAATTGTTGTTTTTTTTTTTTTAACTATGGGAAAAACATTTTAATCTCAAGCCCTCCCTAGGAAAATCCTTTGCCTGTAAGTAAATTAATTTCTTGTAACCACTTTATTATTTTGATTACATGGATTTACGACCTTATATTATCCTTTGGATCATCAGTTGTTTATAGTAAGAAACTGTTTCGGACATTCATTATATATATATATATATATATATATATATATATATATATATATATATAGAGAGAGAGAGAGAGAGAGAGAGAGAGGGAGACTCTTTTTTGGCAATTTTATAAGTTCCAAATCTTAGCGACTATTGACTAGAATTTAACAAATGAAGGTGCGTTGGAAAGGTAACGACCTGACTTGTGTAGTGGACTGTGCGACATTTGTTTTTAAGGTCGCACGTTAATCATCCATCATTCAGAGCCTATTTCTAGCACTTTATTTACAGATATAAAACGTTTCAATCATAGTCATTTATTTTCCTAGTTTTGCATATGAATTACAAAATATCTGATATTTCTCACAAAACGTCTGGCCTTGATGGAGAGGAGACTTGCTGCCATAGTTTCAGATCTCAAAACAACACGATATCGTCAATTTCAAGTCAGTGATTCTGCAAAAATATATTGTTTATTATCACTCAAGCTGAAAAGTTGTGAGATCCTCAGGTTTCGCAAACAGAATCAGTGGTTTTGAAAATTTGTTGATTTAAAACCGACGGTACTATGTTTTGACTTGATCTTCTATAACAGCACGTATGAATAAATAGATGTGTTGATATGCGTTTCTGTGTAATGACTTGGTTTTCAAATTTATGAATAATCTAGAAATCATTCGAAAATCTTTTTAAAAAAATTGTAGCGTATTTTCCATTTCAGACATCGGATCATTCTGTCATTCATTTCTGCCATTTTGTTGCACTATTAAGACAGAGTACAAAGGTCGTAAACAGTAATGACTTTAAAGAAAAAAAGAAGAGACGTACAGGAGAGGAGAGTTATTAACTGAAATCAGCATACGACACACTTTCAAGGACATCTCGTTTCTATTATTTTTTAGTAACAGCAACAATAGTCATCTAATGACTCTTGCTAAATGGTATTGGATCATTTCAATTCATGACGTCATAGACTGGAAGATTGAAGCACATAATGTATTCGGCTAACGTGAAAATAATTTTCAAGTACATGAGTAATAGATGTTTACACAATCAGTATCTTGAAACAGATTATAGAAATACACTTCGTAATCGAAGATTTTGTAACTCTGATACAACACAAATTAAATAAAGAATCCGCAAAAACACTCAAGTATATAATAATTAAATTGGATGTGTGTGAAGATGGCAGAACTGCACATATCAGTATGGAACGAATGTTCTGTCTGCCTTCCAAAAAGATTCATTAAACGTTAAAAAGATAACGCATCCGGTGTATTTAAGCGGTAACACAATTTTATTTTTACAAAAATCCTCTGTTGCTTTCATGATGTACGCTTTACATTTAACATCTGGTAAAGATTTTGCTTTTTGTTTTCTGTCTCTGTGTTCAAATATCTTTCATAAATACTATAGAAACGCGCGTTAACTGTTCTTTGCTACTAAACTTATGTTAATCACAATATAATACAACTTGATCTGTTAATTTATTTATATAATTACTCATACATGCGCACACGCACACACACACACACACACACACATATATATATATATATATATATATATATATATATATAGAGAGAGAGAGAGAGACAGAGAATGTATACACTCTTTAAATGTCTATAAAATCAACATTTATTATGATAAAGAAGCGTTTCATGCATCAAACTACTGTTAACAAATGCAGTTAATTCTCGTAAGTGTTCAAGTTATTGGCCATTGTGGTCCAAATCCAAAACGTTACTTATTAGTTCAGTTCAGGATGCTGACACATCCTCCTTCAATGGTTGCTTTAAACTGTCATGGTAGTTTTTTTTTAATGTGAAACTTGTATTTAAAATACCACCTAACCCATCCAAAAATCCATCTGTTTGGCAGGTGACCAAACAGATAGGCTGTTACTTCATGATGACAGTTGTGATGTGATCCATATTACTGGAAGTACCGTTTTCCATTCCTAAACTTATCTTGGAAACGCTGGATGGCATATTCCTTTAGCAAGTTGAGATGATTTAAAGAGTTTATACATTTTATTGGGACACTCTGTATATAGTGTAACAAAGATTATAATATATATATATATATATATATATATATATATATATATATATATATATATATATATATATATATATATATAGGTTTAACAAAATATGTTGAGAAACACGTTAGCAAGAGTTTAAAAAATATTTGTTAGTCGGAAAAGAAAACACACATAGAGGTGATAGTCTTTATTCCGCGGAGTTTCAAATAATGTAAAGATTCTTCTCTTCAGAGGAATGAAAACTAGTTAGCAAAACATATAGATAGCGACGCTAGAAGATTTGCTGGTTTTGTCATTTCTGAAACTGCATTCCATGATTGTTGCCAAAGAATTTAAAATACTGATTATACAAAAAGTTTGTATAGATGGTTAGTGCAAAGTTATGTTTGTAAAAATAGAAGAAAGAAGAAGATAGAAAATAAAAAGTAAAACCGTTTTGGGTGAATTCAAGTGTGAAATGTCGTTTGTAAATGTTCTACATTGAAGGACGTGAATAGCTATTTTAAGAGTTAAAAAAAGGACAATACAAAAGATGATGGTGGACACTTATGTAAATTTGATTCTGTGTGGTTGCCGTGAGAAAACCAAGACGCGTTTAGGAAATGGTATTAGATCTGTTGATCTGGGGAAGATTTGAATAGAAAAACGGGTATCAAGAAGACAAGTGCGACACTGTTTGACCTGTCAGCTTCTATGGGCTTGTTTGGTTATTTTGTTTTACGGCATATCAACCCCTTTCAGGTTATTTAATGCCGAATCCAGTGATTTTGAAGAACGTTTTTTAGTAGAATATGTTTTCTCAAGTCAGTTTCTATTTAACCCATAGTTGGGACCCTAACAGGTACTACCACTCCGGGTCAGAGTGGACCTGGGAGTAATGGCAATTAAAGGGTGGCTCCACACTCCCAAAAGCCCACAAGCTGAGGCCTCACCATCGGATATAGTTTAAGGTCATATCCAGGGCCGCTTCTATGGGGCATATATATATAGAGAGATAGAGAGAGAGAGAAACATAAATCGTAAAATTGCCAACTCATCAATGAAACAGCTGTAATAGAAAAAAATCCAGGAAATAAACGAAGCTTATAAAAAGAAAACGTGAGTCTTTGAATTTTCAACAAAATTTTGCACTGTATATATATATATATATATATATATATATATATATATATATATACAGAGAGAGAGAGAGAGAGAGAAAGAGAGAGAGAACATGTATATGTATATATATATATATATATATATATATATATATATATATATATATATATAAAGTATAGTTATTTGTTTTCCCAAATGTAAAGTTACATGTAGTTAGACAGATTTATCTACCTAGATTATTTTTAGAAGCTTTTTTGCAGTGATAATTTTTTAAAGAATAATGAAATAATTAAACGACATTCAGCGATAGAAAAATTTCAGTTGATTCGAATTCCTAAAACGGTCTTTTCTGCAGTTAATATATGTAAACATGCAAAAGTCTACATCTTGCATTTATAATATTATGCTGTAGCTATGTCCGTGCTGCTATGTTGCGTACTGCGTTTTCTTTAGTGGACATACGATGGTAAAAAAAGCATAATACAAAGAACCAGTTTATTTTATTATTTATATATATATATATATATATATATATTGCCATTATTATTAAATACTAGTTGTATATACACGACGTTACCAAGGTTTTAATCACGCGCTATTTAAAGGACGAATATCTTTACTTCTTACAATTTTCCTGAAAGTAGATCAGATTTTAAATTTATGGACGCATAAAACACACCCGTGTTCGTCTATCAAAATTAAACCGAATATAATTATCATAGCTTGCAGGAGAAATTACTGTCGCGGCTTAAATAAATCAACTTACTTCCGGTTTTAAATGCAACTGCTGTAATAATAATTGAAAATAAATTAAGTATAAATTAAATTAAAAATCAATCAAATAAATCAATTTCATATAATATTTCTAAACGGAACAGTTAAAACAGTCATATAACAGCAAACAGTAAACAATGAAAACATAATTATTTTTAAAGTTTTCTTTAATCTAACTTGCAAATGACATTAATTTTTAAATGATGATTTCTTCTGAATATATATATATATATATATATATATATATAGAGAGAGAGAGAGAGAGAGAGAGTAATAGAGAGAGAAAGAAAGAAATAGAGAGAGATTATGCTGCAGTCTATCTATACATCTATAAAAGTGAAAATGTCTTGTGTCTGTCTGTCCGTCTGTCTGTGTGTGTACATTTCCCTATACAATAACTCTGTCAATTTTCAGTCTAGAGACTTGAATTTGACATAGGGGCATTGAGATTTAGGAAAATCTCTTTGATTTCGGCTAGAAATTTTGCTGTTAAGGGGTCAAAGTTCAACGATTTCAACTTTCAGAACTGTTCCAAACTCCTTTGCCAATTTTGGGTCCAAACACTTGAAATTTTTAATATATGTTCTTTGGACACGGATTTAACTCTATAATATGATTCGAGCCTAAAACAATCAATGTTAAGGGGTCACAATATAGGTCAAAGTTAAAAAGAAATATCTCTGCGGTTTCTACCAAAGTACTCAGCTAATTTTTGGTCTAAATATTAGAAATTTTACATGAAGTGTATTCAGACATAGAGCAAGATTTTTAATCGGTTTTTGGTCGAAACTTTGGCTGCCAAGGGGTCAAAGTTCAAAAGTTTTTACATTTGCGGTCTCTAGAAAACTATTAAGCCAATTTTGGGTCTAAACACTGTTCCCATATCTGGGCAGGAGCTGCTAAAAACAGCCTATCCTGCCTTGACAGAGTACAAAATAGACTTTGTGGCTTAGTGGGGGATGCCCTTTTCTCTACCCTTCAACCTCTCTCCCACAGAAGAGACGTTGCGAATCTATCCTTGTTTTATCGTTATTTCCATGGCAGGTGCTCGTCTGAACTCCAATCTCTGGTTCCCCTCGCCAATCTTTCACAAAAAAACACCCGTCTAGCTGAATCCACTGTGAAAAATTTCCCCCACTCTATATCTGTGCCTAAATCAAAACGCGGATTCCATGAACAAAGCTTCTTTCTTAGAACTGCACGCCTGTGGAACTCTGTTCCGTCTGCCTGTTTCCCACCGGACTACAACTTGGATGTGTTCAAGTCCAACGTTAACAAATTCCTAATGAACCGCCCCCTTAAGTAAACACTTCATCAAATCTCCACACTAACGTACTGTACTTGCAATAACCCTTATCCCTGAGTAGCTTCCGGGCCTTGATAAGTGGTGATCACTGTGTAAAAAAAAAATTATGCATAAAAGTTATTCAGACATGCAGTAAGCTTTTTAATCAATGTTGGGGCAAATGTTTCGCTGCCAAGATGTCAAGGTTGAAAGAGTTAACCGTTGCAGATTCTACCAAACCCCTCGGCCATTTTTGGGTCTAAACAGTTGACATTTTAGATGTAGGTTCCTTGGACATGGGTCAAATATTTTAACATGATTTGAGTTCAAAGCAATAAATGTTAAGTGGTCAAAATTGGGTTCAAAGTTTTTAAAACATTAACCCTGCGGTCTCTACCAACTTTTCTCTATGATAGTTAAGGCAGTCTATTCCATCGAAAGGTATTACCGTACATATTTACACTTTTTAATATATGCACATAAAATTATGAATAGTACCGAGGGCCCGAGCAAAGACAGACTTAACTGCTAGTATATCTATAAAGTGAAATTTTCTGTCTTTGTGTCTGTTTGTATGTGGGCATTTCCTTACCAAATTACTCTGTCAATTTGCAGTCTACAGACTCGATTTGACCTTTAAGAACTCTATCAAATTTATCCGCTAATTTTGGGTCTAAACACGTGAAATTTTAGATATAGATTCCTTAGACATGGATCAAACTTTTTAACTTGATTTGAGCCCAAAACAGTAAATATTAAGGGTTAAAATTGGGTCCAAGTTTTTTTTTTAATTTTACCTCTCAGCCAATCTTTATTCTAAACATGTGAAATTTTGCATAAAATGTACTTAGACATAGGGCAAGCTTTTTAATTGGTTTTAGGCCATAACTTTTGCTGCCATTTTTACCTTTCCATGCTCTAGCAAACTATTCAGCCAATTTTAGGTCTAAACATTTGGAATTTTACATAAACGATATTTAGACATGCAGCAAGCTTTTTTAATCAGCTTTTTTTAATAGCTTTTTTTTTATCAGGTTTGGGGCGAATGTTTCGCTGCCAAGATGTAAAAGTTGAAAGAGTTGAATTTCGAAGACTCTACACAAACTCCTCCGCCAATTTTGTGTGTACACACTTGAAATTTTAGATATAGGTTACCTGGACATGAGTCCAACATTTAAATATATATATATATATATATATATATATATATATATATATATCATCATCATCATCGGCGGTCACTCGTGTCCGAGTAAGACTGTCCTCCGTTGTGGCTTCTGTGGGTCCTCAGGTGAGCATAGAGCCCAATCCTAGACCCAATTTGTCTTGTGCAATTTGGGCAGATAAAGGTAGTGGTGGTGGGGTAGGGTTGGGTATGTCTGGTTAATAATCTGTCCTTTCTGTGCTTGCGCCTATCCTCAGCAGCTTTATTTAGGTCACTACTATAAAGCGCAGCACATTTGTGGACAGCGCTCCTCCATGCCAACCTGCTCCCAGCCACGTCCTCCCATGTCTTAAGGTCCATGTGAAACCGCTTTAGATTTGCTTTGATGTTGTCCTTATACCTCATCTTTTGGCCACCCTGGGCACGCTTTCTCTCAACAAGCTGAGAGTAGAAAATCTGTTTTGGGAGGCGGAGATCCGGCATTCGGACAACATGACCAGTCCATCTGAGCTGGCGTTGAGCAACAGTAGCGGTGATAGTGGGAATGTCAGCCTCACTCAGGACGCTGGTGTTGGTGCGTCGGTCCTTCCAACTAATTCTGAGGATTTTTCGGAGGCATCTTTGGTGGTACGTCTCCAGGGTTTTTACGTGCCTCCTGTATGTGGTCAGAAGATATATATATATATATACATGTGCACATAAAGTTATGAACAGTAAATAGGGCCCGAGCAAAGCCGAACCGAACTGCCAGTAAAAGTATATAAAATTTTGTTTCAGTATGAAAATTAACTCGTGAAAGAGTGTACCTTTAGTGCATATCAATCAAATTCTGATTAAAAAGAGAGAAATAGGACTTTATTATAACAGATTATATTTAAGATTCTCATCTGAATGTACCCAGAATGTGTTTGACAGAATAAGATTTTAAACTTTGTGAAAGGCATAGCAAGGTGACAGTCGACTAGAACACGTCCGATATTTTGGATTACATACTTACGCATTGCAAAGTCGAATTATTTGATTTGAATTTTATCAACTCAGATTTACCTTCGTTATCTTCTTCTTTTTTTTTTTTTTTTGAAAACTTTGTTGCATGCACAAACAAGCTTGTCACCACTGGGATGTATTTTTACAAAGGAGTCACTACTTATCAAGTCACGAAGGCAACTCGAGGATGAGGATTAATAAGTGTACAGTAACAATCGTTAGTAGTGGAAATTTGGCAAGTTGGATTACTTAAGGTGACGGCTTATTAAGAACTTATTTACGTTGGACGGCCACATTATAGTAAGTTGGAAAACGAAATGAGTTCCACAGGCGTACAGTTCAAAACAAAAAGCTTTGTTCATGGAATCTACCTTTAGGTTTAGGCACAGATAAAGAGTGTGGGAAATTATTGATAGTGATTTTAGAAAACGAGTGTTTTTCGTGAAAGTTTAGCGAGAGGGACCATAGATTGGAGCTCAGACGATGACTTGCCATGAATATAACGATAAAGCAGAGACAAACTCGCAACGCCTTTTTGGAATGAGTTTGCAGGGAAGGGAAAAGTGCATCCGCCACTAGGCAACGAAGTCTATTTTGAACTCTGTCAAGGCAGGATAAGCCATTTCTAGCCGCTCCTGTCCAGATGTGGCAACAATTCTCCATCCTTGGGCGTACTTGGCTTTTATACATGTAGAGAATTGCATCAGCAGTGAGATATCTACTGGAGCGTTAAAACTATCCCACCATTTTCCAGCAGCCTTGGCAAGGATTTGATGTATGTGTTCCATTTCAGATCAGGAGTAAAGGTTAGCTCCAGAAGCTTGTCAAAACATGGAGCCTCCCCTAAAACAAGACCCATTCATTTCAATTGATGCTAGAAGGGGATCAGAGCGTTCATAATATAAAAATAGAAGTTTGGTTTTAGACGCATTAAAATAACCAACTACTTCTTTCCCCATTGTACCACGTGCAGAGTAGAGAAAACTAAGTCGTTTATGGCTTTTGAAGTGTTGCCAAAGATGGTAGTGTCGTCAGCATAAATGTCTACGAATGATCTTAGGTGATTTGGAAGATTATTGATGTTGATCAGGAAGAGAGTTGGACCCAGAATGGACCCCCTCCTGAGAACTTCTGATTTCTGTCCATCAACCACTACTGTTATGAACCTATCAGATAGAAATGATTTAATAATTGAGAAGAGAATTTCAGCTATACCCTAGCTGGAGATCTTGTGGAGTAGACCCTTATGTTATAAAGGCCTTTGATATGTCAAGAGAACTTGCCCTAGAATGGAAACCTCCGTCGAGAGATTCACTAATCCTATGAGATATAACTGTTAACACAGCTGCTGTAGATCTAGCAGAAACGAAATCATATTGCATATCACTAAGAAGGTTATTTTTGCTGAGGTGGTTGACTCCTTCTCTATTTAACACAGATTTCAGCAAGTTACTCATGAGGCACACGAGATTTATTGGTCTGTACTGAGAGGGAGAATGCCGATCACCTGAATTCTTAATTCTGAGATATGAAAGGTAGCTCTTAGTATAGGCTAAAGGTATACGAATCATTCTGAGTTGGGAGTTGTGCAGCAAATTGTTTACATGACGTTTAAAATCGTGCGTGTTGGTACATCAAAGAAATAGGAGGCAGGAAGGGAATTCCGAAATGAAGTGATTCGATAACAAAATGTTGAATCGAAAATTTTTAATCATCTTTAAACCTCTTCTAATTGAGTTGTTCTGGTTCTTTATGTTGCGGGGATACAAGATTGTTGGAGCACATTCCGTGAAAGTACTGATAAAATACGCGAAAAAAATGAAACATTGCAACGATGGGACAGGAGCTGGAGTTTGGTAGACAGCGCATGGTCTATTTGATCATAGACTCTTTTTGCAACCTGTCCAATAAGAAAATAGTGGTTTGTGCAGCAATACTCTGTGCTAGGGCGCTTTTTTTGTTTTTGTTTTTTTACAAGGTGATCACCACTTATCAAGGCCTTGAAGCCACTCAGGGATAAGGATTATTGCATGTACAGTACGTTAGTGTGGCGATTTAATAAAAGTGTCTACTTAAGGGGGCGGTTCATCAGAAATTTGTTTACGTTGGACTTGAAGACATCCAGGTTGTAGTCAGGTGGGAAGCAGGCAAACGGAAAAGAGTTCCACATGCGTGCAGTTCTAAGAAAGAAGCTTTGAAGGGTGGATGCTTTTTATAAGTATACGGTATGGGTAGGTGTGATAGATTTTTTTTATTCCGGTAGAGCGAATCACCCTTCATTGCAGCAGACTTGGCAGCTATAAGATATATAAATATCATCGATTTGTTCAAAAGTTTTAGCTTGGTTGAAATTTAAAAATACTTTCTTTTATTCTTTCGGGTTATCTAGGTTGGTTGAATATATATATATATTTTTTTTTTACATTTTCCTCTTCAGTGTTCTTATGTTGACGTTGATTGTTGTGTTTTCATTGTAGTTTTGCAATATAAACCAATATAATGTTAAAATGATATATGTAAATACGAAAAAATAAAAACAGACGCAGAAGCATGACATCAACACGAATGCATAACACTGATCTTAGAAAATATACACAATTAGTCATTTTTAATTGGAAAAAAAAATAAAACCGGTTGAATTGTTAGAATTTGGTCGCTCGACCGTTGGCTTCCATGACAGAAACTGTCTCATAGAATAAAGTAAACTTTAATTGGACTTCGATATCCAATTATGCCGTTAATCCAAGTTGCAATACAATGCGAAAAAAGAAGAAAATCTTAGCGATATTTCATGTAGATTGTTTCAACAGAAGATTGGTTTAAATTGAAATGTATCAATTATCTCGGTTTATCCAGGTCATACCATCATTATAATCGTGTATCGAATAATTATAAAGATTTTAACAAAAGCAATATGAAGAGTAAAATTTCTGATTAACGATTGGAACCTTTCAATCGATCTTGGTAATCAAATTAAAAAACTGATAGTTCGGATGAATCGATGAGGTTTGCCGTTCTTTGATTTTCGATATCTCTAATACAGATTTGAATTCTTAATGTTATGTACGAATTATATGTCCATATATATGCAATCATACTTCGATAAGATTTAGTATAATCAGGTTAATGACGGAGCTTTAAGTAGATCTTAGTAATGAAACTGGGAGCTGCTGGACGTCTAGTGGTTAGCGACACAGACTGACAACCTGAGTGTTCCGAGTTCGAATTCAATTCTTTCCACAAAAATCACTTTCACTTAAGAAGTCTGTGTCTAGTCCTAAATGTAGATTCCACGAACAAAGCTTTTTTCTAAGAACTGCACGCCTGTGTCTTCCGATTGCTTGCTTTTTCAGCTGACTACAATCTGATTGTCTTCAAGTCCAACGTAAACAAGTTTTTGATGAACCGTCCCCCTAAGTACTCCAATTTACAAAATTCCCACTACCGTTTACTACGCTATAATCACATCGACTAATGTATACTCATTAGCCCTTATCCTCGAATGGACCCCGGGCCTTGATAAGTGGGTTAGGGTTAGGGTGATTCCTGTGTGAAAAAACAAAACTTCACGGGGTCACTCCCATAATACATGATATCTTTCTCATAAGAAGTCTGACAATAACAGAGTCTTCGAATTCATACGAAACAATAACGAGTAATAAAATTAGTAAAACTGATAGTTCAGGGTAATCGATGACGTTTACTGTTCTTTGATTTCCATTATTTCTAATAATGATTTTAGCTAATAATGCCTGAATTCTATGTCTATAGATATTCCCTAACATTCAATGAGATTTAGTTTAATCAGGTTCATGATTGAGCGTTTATATTTCTGAGTTTTTAATACTATTGTTTTTCCTGCTGTATTTATTAACTTATTTGTATTGTTTAAGAAAAAGATATACAAATTCATATCAATAAATATTCATCTATCTATTATTCTATATAATTATTTTGTAATCTATATTATTACTCGATATAATTATGTTTTAAAATTTATATAATTATTCAATATAATTATTTTTTCAATTTACATAATTATTCTATATAATTATTTTTTGAATCTATATAATTGTTCTATATAATTATTTTTTAAATATATATAATTATTCAATATAATTATTTTTTCAATTTACATAATTATTCTATATAATTATTTTTTGAATCTATATAATTGTTCTATATAATTATGTTTTAAATTTATATAATTATTCTATATAATTATTTTTTCAATTTACATAATTATTCTATATAATTATTTTATGAATCTATATAATTTTTCTATATAATTATTTTTTAAATTTATATAATTATTCAATATAATTATTTTTTCAATTTACATAATTATTCTATATAATTATTTTTTTGAATCTATATAATTTTTCTACATAATTATGTTTTAAATTTATATAATTATTCAATATAATTATTTTTAACTATATTATTATTCGATATAATTATTTTTTTAAATCTATATAATTTTTCTATATAATTATGTTTTAAATCTATATAATTATTCAATATAATTATTTTTAACTATATTATTATTCGATATAATTATTTTTTTAAATCTATATAATTATTCTATATAATTATGTTTTAAATTTATATAATTATTCAATATAATTATTTTTAACTATATTATTATTCGATATAATTATTTTTTAAACCTATATAATTATTCTATATAATTTTTTAAAATCTATATAATTATTTTATATATTTTTTAAATCAATATAATTATTCTATGCAATTATTTTTTAATCTATATAATTATTCAATATAATTATTTTTAAATTAATATAATTATTCTATATAATTATTTGTAAATCCATATAATTATTCTATATGATTATTTATTTAATTTATATAATTATTCTATATAATTATTTTTAAAATTTATACAATTAATCAATATAATTATTTTTTTAATTTATATAATTATTCTACATACTTATTTTGTAAATTTATATAATTATTCTATATAATTATTTTTTTAATTTATATAATTTTGCTATATAATTATTTTGTTAATCTATATAATTATTCTATATAATTATTTTTTAAATTTATATAATTATTCCATATAATTATTTTTAATCTAAATAAGTATACTATATAATTATTATTTAAATTCATATAATAATTCTATATAATTATTTTTTAATCTATATAATTATTCTATATAATTATTTTTATCTATATAATTATTCTATAATTATTCTATATAATTATTTTTTAATCTATATAATAATCCTATATAATTATTTTTTCAATCTATATAATTATGCTCTATAATTATTTTTTTACTATATAATTATGTTATATAATTATTTTTAATCTATATAATAATCCTATGTAATGATATTTAAAATGTATATAATTATTCTATATAATCATTTTTAACTATATTATTATTCTATATAATTATTTTTTAATCTATATAATAATCCTATATAATTATTTTCTCAATCTATATCATTATTCTATATAATTGTTTTTTAATCTATATAATTATTCTTTATAATTGTTTTATAATCTATATTATTATTCTGTATAATTATTTTTTTATCTATTTAATTATTCCATATAATAATGTTTAATCTATATAATTATTCTATATGATAATTATTAAAAAATTATATTACTATTCTATATAATTATTTTTAATCTATATAATATCACGCTTGTTACTTCCTTAGTCTGTGTGTTACGCGTCCAAATACAATTTCAAGGGCAAACTATTTAAAAATTCGCGAAATGTTGCTTTAAACATGCCCATCGGGCAACCCTTGACAAGAATATGAGAGTGACTTTCCTTTGAGTTAACCTTGTTGTTTACGAATATCACTATCCATTACAATAGTCGTATTCCTGTTTGTTTGTTTGTTTGTTTGTTTGTTTGTTTGTTCATAATATACAGCGTATATGACGTCATAGTAGATGACCTGTGTGAAAACTCCTACTGAGTAAAATTATTATTATTATTATTAAAAATTTATTATTATTAATGTTATTATTGCTATAATTATTATTATTACTATTATCATTATTATTGTAATTATTGTTATTATTATTATTATTATTATTATTATTATTATTGCTATAATTTTTATTATTATTGTTATTATTATTGTCATCATCATCATCATCATCATTATTATTATTATTGTTGTTATTATTATTATCAATAATAATAATAATAATAATAATAATAATAATAATAATAATTTGGGTTATCGCAAAGCTTATGATATTGTTCTGCATAGTTGGATAGGAAAATGCATGGATATGTTTTGAGTGCGGTGAATATCAAATCCTTTATAAGTAAGTCCATGAAAAAGTGGAACACAGAACTGAATGCAGGTCAAATCAGACTTACCAAGGTAAAAAAAATCGAGAAATTTTCCAGGGTGATAGTCTGTCACCGTTGTTGTTTGTCATGGCCATGATACCATTGACACTGGCTCTAAGGAAAATTTTCTATGAAGTGAAGAAGAAAGAAAAAAAAATAACCATCTACTTTTCATAGACGATTTAAAGTTATTCACAAAAGATAAACAACAAATTGATAGTTAAGTAAACACAGTAAGACTTGTCTCTGAATTTATAAACATGGATTTTGGATTATCAAAAAGGGGAGTGCTAGTCATTAAAAGAGGAAAATTGCATGCCTGATGGTGAAAGGATGAGGAATATTGAGGATAGTGGATCTTGGTGTTTTAGAGATGAATGAAATGATGCATAGGAAGATGAAGGAACAAGTGAAGAAAGAAGATACCAGAAGAATTAAGAGCATCCTGAAATCAAAATTAAATGGAAGAAATATCATCTCAGCCATCAAATCAAATGTGCGAAACAGTACTGTATGTGGACGACTATATATATATATATATATATATATATATATATATATATATATATATATATATTTATATATATATGTATATATATATATAGAGAGAGAGAGAAAGAGATATAGATAGATAGATAGATTCGAGAGAGCAAGTTGATGCAGTGATTCTAGACGATTAAAATACTTACTAACTAAATGGTTTGCCAATGAATCATAAAAATTATAAAAATTAAATGGGTTGTTTTCTATAATTTTAATGGTTAACAAACTTCCTAGACTATATATATAAACTTAGGTTCTTTTTGCTATAATCCAAACCGAAATCAAGACTTATAAATAATTCTTGGTAAAATTATTTATAAAAAAATAAATGACTTGAGTGTCATCAGTAGGGCCGTGACAGTAGCATATTTTTTACATTGTTTTGACTCTTGAGCATATATCCGTTAATGTGCTTTTATATGGACTGATGTGGTTATCGGTTAATTAACCGTGTCTTACTGTGTCGGATATATACTCGAGAATCAAAAAATGAAAAGAATATTCTGTTGTTACAGCCCTAGTAATCAGATATAATCGAAATGAATCTTAAAACTTTTGAAGAATTCTTGGTAAAATTATTTATTACTAGAAATGGAAGGTCATAACAATTAAACCACAATCACTCGGAAGAAAAAAGATGTGAGCGTAACACACAAAATAACACACACGCTATCGTATTAATACATAGATAATAATAATAATAATAATAATAATAATAATAATAATAATAATAATAATAATAATAATATATCGTATATTGTATATAGTATTTTAAATACAAAATAATTTTAGTAGAATAAACAATAAAAACAAATAAAATAAATACAATAGTATTTATTTATGGTGTTTGGTTTGGTAGTTTTGTTTTACGGTGTACCATCACTTCCTTGATTATCTAATGTCGAATAAAATAATTTTGCAAAAAAAGTTCTGGTGGTTCAAGTTCTTTTATATCTTCAAATATTTATTCATGTGTTTGTTTTAATAGTGTTGTAGGGGAAAATTCTATTAAAATACTCCTGACTAAACAGTTATTTTCTTCCTAATTTCCTCTTCCGGTTGATCTTTACTTTACGACACAACACGCCTCTTTCCTCTTTATCCGTTCCCATTTCCGGCATCAACGGTATGTTTTACTTATTTCTTCTTCTAGACAATGTGTTTGTTTACTTTGTGATGCAACGTGACATTTCATGTTCAATTTCTCTACGAACATTAAGTCTTTCGTTTTACTTTAATCCATCATTTTCCTACCCTCGTTTGTTGTAATGCTTTTTACTTTCTCATACCTGTCAGTTGTTCTCTTTCAGTTTTTACAACTTCTCTATAAATAAATATACCTATAAATTATGTACTAGTCTTCAGTCATTATTTTTTAGAATAGTTTATCTGACTGTGAGGCGTATGTGTGTACGACGACATTACATTAGGCGTGTTTATATATACATTCTAGCTCCATAATTCCAATTGTAGTTTGTTATTGTGATGAATTTTAATTGATTATGATATCACAAACCTTAAAGTAAAAGTCAAATTTACTGTACAATGAGGTGTGTAGTTAATCAAAAGTTGACACTAAGTAGTAAAGAGACCTACAGACTGTAGCATGTTTTTGTTGATTCTAGAGTCAAAGTAAGGTATATTATCTTAATACGAATTCATTTATAAGTCAGACAGGAAATAATTAAGCTGCATTGTTTTACTTTCGTTGCAGATTTTTGGAGCAAAAATTAAGCATGGCTACATCATCTGATAGACAACGTTGTTTAAACAATCCAAATGTGTTTGGCGGGGATATACGTTGCAATCTAACAAGAAATAGATCAGTGAATTTGTGAAGTGTACTTATCTAACTTACCTTAAAGTAATGATATGTTATCGAAATAAGGCACGGTCACCACATATTGCCTGCAAGCAATGTGTTGAGTATCTTCGACAGTGAACAAAAAAGAATGGAATTCTAATGGTCTGTCGTGAACCCGAAAACCATTTCGATTACTGCTATTTCTGTGCAATCAAAACAAAGGGAATCAACAGGAAGAACAAGAATTTGTTAGTTTATCCAAACCTCAAGTCTGCAATTAGGCCAATTTAACACTTCAATGAAAGTCATGTTCCAGTGTTTAAAAGCTTGCCCTGATTGAGATTCCTGGTTCTGAAGAAGACCAAGCATCTGTTCTGTCAACCGACAGAAGTCACTGCTCCAGATGTCGGGTTTCCTTCTTCTTTACTACCAGAGCTTTTTTTTCCTCAAGGAGAACTCAATGATCTGACTAGAGATCTCAACTTTCTCAAAGAATCCTCTGAACTTTTAGTTTCAAGACTCAAAGAAAATAAATCTACTTCAGTCTTGAACTCTCATAACTTTCGGTGCCTTTTTATAGACAGTTCCAAAAGAAATTTAAAATGTGTTCTTATTCACAATAGCAACCTATATGGATTAAGTACTTCTGGGTCACTACACGACCCTAAACGAAAAATATAATGAAATCAAATTTTTCCTGAAAAAGATTTCATACAGACCAATGGATCATATGTGTTACTTTGAAAATGGTTGGGTTTCTCCTTGATCTACAAGGTGGCTACATAAAATTTTCTTGCTTCTTGTTTTTGTGTGATAGCAGGGGCAAAAACGGAGCACTGAATAAAAAAATGATTGGCCTGTGCGCAGTCTACTGATTCCTGGTTTTCTAAATGGTTTGCTTCTCCTTTAGTGGAGTGTCCGGCCTAACCATGAAGAAGTTAAAAACTGAAACTTTTGAGGGACCCCAGATTCGAAATTTAATGGGTGACGCAAATTTCTGTAATTTTATGAATCCTGCATAATTGTGTGCCTGGACGGAGTTTATGAATGCAGTAAAATTCTTCTTGGGTAAAATAAAGGACCTCAACTACAAAAAGCTTGTTAAAAAATTACTCATAAGTTTCTATCAGATGGGTGCAAACATGAGTACATTTTTTCATAGCCATCTTTCCCGTTTTCCAGAACATCTAGGATTCGAAGTTCGCTATCAAGCCTGTTGAGAGGCCGCCATGTTTGCTACTGTTAGTCTATTAAGCATGATGATTCCGGGTTCTATTAAGCATGATGATTCCGGGTTCTAGAAAATCTATAAAACGTTATATTATCGATGATGATGTCTATGCTTCAAGCTTTAATTGTGAATATTTCGATGTGATTTAATGAATATGTGATTTCAAGTTAAAAACATTGTTTCTTCGATTTGTTTGTTTTTATTGTAGCTTTTAGCTTCTTACAGAGGCGATTTACAATAGCAGGAAAGATTGAATTTATTGGGAAAAGATGACAGCATTTATAAAATCAGTGCCCTCAAATTAAGTAAAAACAGTTGAAAAATCTTAGGCACCATGATCAATTTTTGTTGGTCAGTGTAATAGTAAACATATATACTATATATTATTAGTATTAGTATTAGTATTAGTAGTAATTATGTTTTAGATGTTTTTTTTATTTTATTCATTTCAGACATTATATAAAGTATATTTAAAAAACATAATGCTTACTTTTAATATTCACTTATATATAACATTGATAATGCAAAATTATAATAGATATTATATAACTAACCCAAGCACACTTAGAGTGATAACGTTAGACAATTCATTTTACCCAAATTGGATATTACACGACACCAATACAGCAATCATTAACATTTCAAAAACACACTTTAAGCGTAATACGCAAGAGTTAATCATTTAAATAAATTTAAAAAAGCTACAATAATTCCTAACAATACTTAATACATCCTGGAAATTAATTTGAAAGGCAGTTTGCGAGACCGACTTCCGGAAATAAACAAATAACTGAAAAATAAATAAATGAAACAGACAAAGGAAAGCCTCACCCAACAGTTGTACATGTTTCTTTTTATTTTGTCCCTTGAAGAAGAGATACTACTCTCGAAAATTAGGGGCATCAACACCTACCATTTTGTATGACACATTATGTTGGCAAATAAACGTAATATAAGTGAAAATTATTGAAAATTCTTCCTAATATTTTCATTATTCTTTTATATACTAACTCGTGCCCACGATGTTTCCTACAAACTTCATTGACATAACCTTCAAACACAACTCCTTTCACACGACGCACAAGGCTTTAAGCAAACTACATCCTTCTCAGATATGTATATATAATGCTCATCATGCTGTTTTTCAATATTTACTCATATATAATATTGATAATGTATATTTAATATACATATTTATACATAATGCTGATGATGCTTATTTTTAATGCTTACGAGTAAATAATACTTATATGTAATACTTATCCTCAAATCGATGATTCCGACAAATCAGATTATTGGTTTTGAAATCGAAAATAAATTTCAAGTGTGAAAAAGATGTAGATGTTCAAATCTTTTTTTTTTTCCTGGTTATTTGTCTTACAAAATCTAAAATCATTCTATTGATTTCTTTATAACATCCGGATTCGAATTTTATCATTTTTTCAAAGCATTACTTCATTTTGTTTCTCGAGATTTTAGAATCAGTTTTGCCAAAGGACAAACTATTTATTTAAGCTCGTAACATTTTGCCCACCGTATAGTAACTATAACGTGTTAGTTAACCCTGAAATGCTATGGATAAAATGTCCAATTTACAATTGCTTCACGTACCCATGGGTAGATTTGTAACATCTTGGTTTCGTTACATATATATATATCAATGATATACGCGGTGCCTTCAATAAGTTCCCAAACTTTTTCATATGGGCACTTTTATTGATAGTGCATACATGAAACTCTAGTCCTCTTCGAAGTAATCTCCTCCGACTGCAATGCACTAGCTGTACAGTTCCAACAACTTCTGGAATGTCCTATGGATGTCGTCCCATGTAAGTCTGTTAATGACACTCGTTACAGCCTTTTTCATCTCTTCAGTTATCTCATAACGACAGCCTGAAAGGTTTTCTTTGAGCTTAGAGAAACCAAATATGACAGAAAGCAAGGTCTGGAATATAGGTAGTGTGAGAAACTGTCTTGATGCCCATTTTGGTCAAATAGTCTGTGATGAGGATGGAGTTGTGGACTGGTGCATTCGTGCAAATCTTTAGTATCTTCACTTCCTCACGAATAAATGTGTGTACAGTTTCCACACTGACATCAATTATTGTCTTCTTAAATACATGTCCTAATCCACGAAATTCTTTATTTAGCCAATAAACCCTGTTGTCCTGACTTCATCACTCCTCCCACGCCTCTCATCATCACTAACTGACTCCCTGGCTTCCTTATGCAACTATAAAACTTATGCTCAATTCATGCAAGATGGCCTAAAATCAATCTGAAGAATTCTATATATTTCTGTTGCATTTCTCCTAGTTAAAAACTGAATGTTATTGCATACCCTTCTTCTAAATTGTCCTCACATCCAGGTTACATTTTTGAAATTCACCAGCTGTGACAATCAGGCTTCTTCAGTAGGATGTATTCCAATTCCTGCTATGCCTGTTCATTCGAACTTAAAATCATAAAAATTGGTAAGTGATCTCATAAGATGTATAGCAATGAATGTTCCAGACCACAACAATTTTCAAAGCCTTTACAAAAATGTCTGGAAACTTATTGAAGGCACCTCGTATGTCATCGGGAAGCGGCGAAAGATCATCTTTTTTATACTAAATCTTTTAAAGAAGCACCTTCGTTAATTCGGTCACACTGCGCGCCGCAATCCAGAAGAGTTAATTCACGAAGCAATAGTTCGAGAACCATTCTAAGATTGGCGAAGACGCCCGGAAGGCTAGCTGAAGACGTCGAACTTAGCTCCGGTCCACATATCTACGGTGTTCGCCGCTGATTCTGGAATTAGCTGCTCATTGCTTAAAATGCTCTCTTTCTTTTATATTTTTCGCTCTTTTCCAAAACAGACAAACATATAGGAAATACGTTCTTATTCATGTAAATAAATAAAAGTAGTATTAAAAGATACTTGAAAAATTACCTTAATTAATTATTACATTTTCACTCCAAACAAAGCACCGTGCATTTTTGATGTAGGGGGCTGCTATCTGGTACATAAGTGTCAGGGGTACTATGTAGGGAGTTGAACAGCAATTTGTCTGTTGACATGAAACTTGAACTTCTGCATGTCCGCATAGGCAAGGAAGCACGAATCCGGAAGAGAATACCAAAGTCTGGCAGTTCTAGAAAAGAGACTATTAGAGTAGAAGGCTTTCTTACATCTAGGGATTTCTAGGGCTTTCTTACATTTACAGGTGTGATTTAGCTGCTTGTCGGGTTTATTGGGGGTGATAACGTCGAGGAGACACAAGGACTTGTAGCTCGTCGTAGCATCCACCATCAAAATACTTGTAAAACAAGTAGAGAGATGCCACATTTACTCCATAAACTCCATTAGACCTTTCATTAAAAGAATACACCAAAATCATATATAAGGAAAGCAAGTTTAACCCACGTAATTTCATTTTATATAATGTTGGGTTTTAAAGCAAATTCGGAACATTAATAAATTTATTATATATGACATGTAATTATTACTTTATTTAATATAAAATAAAACAATGTCTATTCCTGTGTTCATGTTTAGTAAAAGGTTTGGACGCATTAGCCTTCATAACCGGAAGTGTATCTCTTTTCTAAAATTAGCTCCATTAGAAATTCCTTTTAAGTGACTAGCTTGGGCAACGTTTACTTCATGTTTCCATAAAATTAATATTATTTGCGTAATGGCTGAGAAAAGCCTTTCACGCACATCCCTTGCCAAATCAGCCCATATAATCCCAATAGGATTAAGATCCGGGTTTTGATTTTATCATTCCGGAACATTAAACTAATTTTAAGCTATTTTTTGGTCAATATACTGTAATAATTGCGGTCATCATTATGTTCCACGTTTCATATTGTATTAAGTTTCAATTTTCTGACATTCAGTCGCATTTCATTCTGTTACCATAAATAATTGATTGTGAATTCAATTATCATGGACTGCTTCGGTCTTGTTATAGCAATGCATCTTGGAACTATTTTTAACTTTTACATTTGCATGTTATTCTTGTGTTCAAACGGGAAATTTGCTTTAGATGGATATAAGTTTTTTTACTGGTCCTAACTAGTTTTATTTTTCATTTATCAAATCAAATTTTGTCACAATCCATCGTCTTTATCTGAGTACACTCGTAAGATTTTTATTTTTTTATTTTTTACAAATGAATCAACACTTATCAAAGTTCAAGGGTCACTCGAAGATAACGGTTAATTAATGTGCGGTTGTCACTGAGACAACAGCATAGTAACCGCTAGCTGTGGTAATTGGGTATAATTTAATTAAGGTGCATGCTCAGCAACAACTTGTTTACATTAGAGTTGAAGACGACCATATTGTAGTCAGCCGGAAAACAGGCTAGCAAAACAGAACTCCACAAACGGGCAGTCCTAGGAAATAATTTATATTCATGGAATTTGCGTTTAGATTTAGGCACAGATAGAGAGTGTTGGGAAATCTTTGATAGCGGTTGTATCTTAATGTTTTCTATTTTAATTTTTTCATTATTAGTTGATTTCTTGCATTTATTCCAGGAACATAAAGGTTTAAATATATCTATCAAAAATTCATACATGTATATGAATTGTGGCAACAGCCACATATAACTATTATTCTAGTATTTTAATATATTTAACACGATAGGGAAATGTACTAGTTCAATAATAATTATTTAATTGATTAAATATAATTAATTTATGAAACAAAGAAGTTCATTTTATAGAAAGCAGAAAAATACAAAGGTGTGATGGATGAACGTAAACTGATAATATATAATGACGGAATCAGTTTTGCATAATTATACATATATACACGTATATATACACACATATTTTATATACTATGTTTTACATGTAGGATTTCTTACTTGTTACAGCGGTCAGGTGGTGTGCTAGTGATGCTATATTTCGCGATATCTCCCCTTCGTAAGGCATGTGTTCAACTTTCAAACGTGCATAGCATGTTTTATTGTATATGGAGCAGGTTCGCAAAAATTGAAAATTAATGTATTTGTTTCAAATGCATAATTTATTAAATATATATAGATATTATTTGCAGTTTTTAATTATAATAATAATAAGCATTAATTACTTATCTTTATATTATTATTATATTGTGAGTTTTTTTTTTTTTGAAGTACCATATATGAGAGTATGTTTCGTTGTTCTTATTTAGATGACGACTTATATATTTGTTGTTTTTCATGTTTGTGAGAGTCTTACAGTGATAGAGACAGTCTTAGGAGTGTTCATGTTGTTGAGTGTTCATATGTCTTAGGATTTTCATGTTTGTTGAGATAGCATATTGGAGACATAAACAGGGTATATATAAAGAGAGAGACAGTTCTGTATATATATAATAGACAGTGTACGTGTTACTACAAGAGCGCTAACGGCATGTAATACAAAATGAGAGGAGATTTGATATATAGATAAATAGACTGAGTGCGTTTGACATTCACGTTGACAGTTGTACATTTTTTATAAACACAAAGTTCATAGTAATATTTATGAATATCTTGATAGATAGACCGAGAGATAGTGCGTTTGACATTTACGTTTGACAGTTGTACATATAATATAAACACGTTACCTTTCTCGCTGTAATGATGAACACAGAAAGACGGCAGTTATAAAACCACATGATGATACGTTTATTTCTTCTTCGACCGGTCGGACAGGATTTTATATTTCAGAGATTCAAAGTTGTTACATGGTTATCTCTAAAACCCTCTCACTTCCAGAGGGTGCCTTGACTCTAACAGAGAATCGGTCTGATCTCCTCTCCTTCTCTGATCTGACCAATCTAACTCCTCCTAACTAACTTCGAACTCTTTCCTATATTGAGAAATCACATGTATGTCTGGTCAACGTGACTACAACTCACGTGTTATCAACATGCACGATTTGCATGCTTTTTGAAACCATTTCTGACGACCAGGAAATTTCCCATTCTCTTTGTTGTTTTACGAAGGAACTCAACCTACTTCTCTGATTCTGTAACCCATATTTTATTATGCATTCTTTCTAAGAATGTGAATAGGTTCCAGCCAAATTTGTATTTATTAAATATTTTAACAGAATCAACAATTTACTGGACATTCCATTTAAAATAACATTCCGTGTTTATTTTAACGTATGATTAGAATTCTCAATTCCAAGTCTAGCTTCACAAGTTCGAATCCTTGACTATCCTATTTCATATTTACTCACTTACAAGCTTCTGTTCTTATAACATTATTAACTAATCTTTATTCGTTAAAAACGTACATGTATAAATGTATGTTTATACATATACACATGGATTTGATGAATAAAAGTAAAACTCCAAACCTAGTTCCATCATTATATGTTAAGTTGCGTCCGTCTGAGTCCATCCCTAATATTTTTAATTGTTCTGCATTCTATGAACTTAAATTTCTGTCTTATATAAGCATTAAACAATGCTTCCAGCAAACTACTTTTAACTATTATAATTAATTTAAAGAAATTGAGGATTGGTGCATGTTAATGCAAAATATCGGAAAGTTAGATCACCAACAAGTGAACATTCATTTCTTGCCTTGGCAAAGTACAAAATATACTTCGTTCCTCTCTTTCCTTTTGTTTTTTGTGAAAAGTTCTCAACTTAAATACAATTTCTGGTCAAAGAAGTCAGAGCAAAAGATCATCTACCATCTAGATGTAAAAGGCTTTTGTTTTATTCTATCTGAAACGAAGTAGAATACTCATATACATCATGTATTTACAAAAATATCTCGTTGTGGGGCAGTGATGAGGCTGCTATGGGACTGCTTCTTTACATACGACAACAGAATTATCTTTAAGTCAACAAATACTTGAAAATCCTCCCTCTTCAGTCCATTCCATTCATCGTTTCCAATCATCTCATCACATTATTCATCTCAGACCTAACATTCCGGTCCTGGATATGACCTTAAACTATACCCGATGGTGAGGCCTCAGCTTGCGGGCTTTGGGGAGTGTGGAGCCACCCTTTAATTACAATTTCTCCCAGGTCCACTCTGACCCAGAGTTGTAGTACCTGTTAAGGTCCCAACTATGGATTAAATAGAACCGACTTAAAATATATATATATATATATTCTATTAACAAATTGTTCTTCAAAATCACTGGATTCGGCATTAAATAACCCAAAAGGGTCGATATGCTGTAAAACAAAAACAACCAACAACCTAACATTCCATTAACAGCTGTCTTTACATTGGTATTTAAATAACTTAAAAGTCGTTGATAGACATGTAATATTAGTCTTACATATACAGAGATTAAGTCAAACGTGTGATGAATCATGGCTGAAAGTTGCATTCAAAATTAAAGAATTATCTTCTAGCATTTCTGTTAACGATGAAATAAATGGATTCGACGATGTCTGAAATTCAAAATACATTCTCGAATTTATTTCCGTTTTATTATTGAAGTGTATTCGCTGTAAAATACACATGTAAATTTCCTGCTCTAAAAATATATTGCGTACGATGATTTATCGATCTTAGATATTATTTTTGTTTATTCATGATAGATTGGGTCATAAAGTACGATAGATTGAAGACTTCGGCGAATCATAATAGAAGTGGCGGTAAATAAGAAAGGTCTGACTCTCTGCAAAAACATGAAAACAGTTGAAAGTTTATAAATTATAAACCAGACAAGTTTGATAAGAAAACCTGTCTTTCCTAAAAGATATAATGATATCCATTGAAACGTGTGTACAGTCACTACCTTGTTATAAAAGTAAAATTTAATCATATATTTTCTTAATGTGAGCTGATACTATACTATACGGCATAATCACGTTGATAGACCGGTTCCCGTCAGATTACCGGAGTTAAGTAACGTTGAGTCTGGTTATTACTAAAATGGGTGACCAATTTGGGAATTCTAGGCGCTGTATGTAAGAGGACGTCGACACCTCCCTGCAAGAGTTGCAAAAGCCTAACGTTGTCATCTTCCCTAACGGAGGTATATATGCGACTAGGGACCGCTTGTGTATTTCATACTCTAATGAAACTTCCTCCTTTGGAGGAAGCCAGTTTAACCCGAATATGGTTAATGCCGACCGATTGATTGCATAGTATTAAATATTGGCAGAGCAACGCCTAAATTGCGCTAGTCAACGAATATGACGGGTTTATTAAATTTATAAAAATAGAATGTCATAAAGAATGTTATCAAAGCGAAATAAATATTTACAGATAAAATTATTTATGTTAAATTTTTTTAATAGAAAATAATGTTAGAAAACAGAATAATTTTAAAAAACAAAATAATTTGAAAATAAGGTTTGCCCTATGCAGTCTGACGTAGTCTTACGCAGAGGTCACTTAAAGTGACGTGGGCTTAGTGCTAAGCTTGAAAGACACGTATCATTTTTTAGTTAAGAGTTCGGAGTGAGAGAAAGCAGACCAAATATATGGGATCAGAAACGGCGATAGTCTAGGAAGAGCGTTGCAGTTTTTAATGGAGAAACCTCGATATATAAAGTTGCTGAAAAGACACCCCGAGATTTGTTGATTCATTGGGATGAATCTTTGCAGTTTTCCGTCAAACAAGACCAAAGACGGAGCGGGTATGTATTTATGCGAGGAACAGAGAGGTGGAAAGAAGTTCTTTTGAGTACTCTATAAAAAGGGTGTCTGGCTGTAAATGTTTTTGGGGAGGAAAAAGAGATTGAAGCTCAATGGTACACTTTGTATGGTAATAACAATAAAATCTAGATACATTAGAAACGCCTCTTTTATGCGAAATGGGTAGCCAAAAACACAAGGACTGTGAATTTAATTTGGTACTTTGTGAGGCAAGAAAAAATATTCTGAGAATCTATTTCACGTACATGGCAGAGGTGGTTTATCTAAATATGTATGAATCAGACAAAAATAAAAAAAAAACAGCTTATTTCCTAAACTCTGATATGATACGAATCAAAATGAGTGTTCAGCCAGTATATTGCCTTTGACCAGATAAAACTGACATTTCTCGACGCAGAATGGCGAGAGACGGTTGAAAAGGAACCGGCGTTAAAATTAAAATGAGGCGGCGTTCCAAAATAAAACATAATGAAACACTATGTAAATCAAGGGAAACACTTAGTGCATGTTTAATTTACTTAACAAATTTTGTCATAAACGAGAAAAATTTATTAAACAAATTTTATAATTACTTTCACGAGAAATTTGAACAAAAAACAAGCATCAATCTAATCATAATATAATCTTGACACACTTTTCTTGCCTTTGGTAACAGTTATTTGTTGACTATTCCTTTTGTTTTTCAAAATTACTTTTTCTATTGGAATTTCTTGGGAATCGTCAATTCACGATTTAATCAATTTACAAGTTAATTGTCGTCTGCTTTTCTCACTTTCTGATTGGATAGATGCTTCGGAATCTTCCGGTTGTTTACGTAAAAAGAGAAAGCCGAACGGAAAGTCGTATTTTTCTGGTCTAAAAGCTGTACGAGTACATGTTATAAAAACTTAAAATTTTACCACACGTGTTCTCGTTGCTAACGGTATACTTCATCTGCCGTTTCTTCAACACTTTTCCTGAACCAGAACCGTCCGATTCACGTGATACGCTACACAGAATGCGCGGGACTTTGAAGTGCTATCGCTTGAAACTCTCAGATCACGCAGTTCGTGCTTTTAGGATTGCATAGGAAAGTGAAGTGCGCTTTATTTCCGAACCACACTTATTTTACGTTACTAACTCTGCTACTTTTTATGATAATGCTATCACCTTGAATGATTTTGAACCGTGATTCGTTTTTATCAACTAGGAAAAGTGCAAAATAATATAATTAATATTAACAAAAATATTAAATTGGTTACGTTAATATTGTGGCATTCAGTGTTAAAATAACGTAGAAATTAACTCCGTATTTCTATGTAATTCACGTAAAAGTATCAGTGGTCAATTGTGCGCTTCTTATTTCTTTAAGACTAATAATCGATCTATTAAATGCGATATAGAAAAACGAGACGAGAAAAACGATAACCAATAGAATGTTATATTTGTATTAATATTTAATTTGAGCTTGTGCCCCTGACCACGTAGTTCTCACCGTTAATCTTGTATAACAAAGAGAAGTAGGCTTCGACACTCATTTCAAGGTTAACAAATTCCCTGAACTCAATGATAATGCTGTCTCCTTGAATGATGTGGAAACAATAACCTATCAACCCCGAAAAGTACAAAATAATATTAATATTACCGAAGTTATTAAATGGGTTCACGTTTATGGTGAGGCACCCTGCATGAAACTTGCATCAGAAAATAAATCAACATAAAAAAAAAACAGTGGAGATATCATCAGTGCAAGTGATGTGGGGAAACAGCAGTTATCGCAGGATTGCACGATACATCCGAATGTGAATGTATTTTATAGTAGAGAGAGTTGTTTATAATGAGGAGGAAAGTGGCACCCTCATAGCCATTTTTAATGGTGCTGATGTCAAAGGTAAAAATAAAAAGGAACTCAGTTTTAAACTGGAAAAAGAATATAATGAACACTATTTTCATAGAAACGTTAATAAGAAATTCATATTTGATGTGTTTTATTGATTTTTCGCTTTAAAAACTGTTTTGTAGTTTAAAAAATATTTGTTTGCTTAAAAATTATTTCTCATTCCATGAAATTTGCACGTGTCATGCAAGTAAATAAACATTTTATTATTCACAAACTTAAATATGCAAATATATTTTGTGTTTCTACACTATCATTTATTTCCACAACGAAAAAAAAGAAGGAAATGTCGCCCAAAAAAGACGCGAGTAGAAAAAGCACTTGTCGACATGGCACAGTTTTTTTTTACCACGTGGCGGCAGGACAGGAACTTTTTTTTAAAGATGCAATCCAAACTTTTAACAAGGTATTCGGACTCCCGCATACAGTGGAACGGATTACACACATAACAGCGGGTTATTGCTTCAGACTAAGCAACAAGGTGGCCATATTATCGTTGGCTTACAAAGTACCTATCAAGCAACTTGGTGTAGAAACGACCGCTACTTAATGTCTTTTTTTTTTAACTGAAAAAAAATGTTTCGGAATTTTGGAGATGAGGATTAGTTATTCGTATTATTTGGATTCATTGGGCTATTGTTCTCATCTTGAGTGTCATTTTCACAACGTTTAAGTCGATGTAACCTTCCGACCTTCTTCAGGTGTATCTTGTCGAACTCGGGAATTTGGACAGAATAGCAGACAGAACCCTCTATGTACTTGATGTGGGTAGCATGCTCTCATTCCATCAGCCATAACGTGTGAGGTCGTAAGTAATTCGCAATTGTATTTTTTTGGTCGCTCGCACTGAGAATTGAACCTTCAACTTCAGGAGAATATCACTTTCACAATTGATTTTTCTAAGTACACTTACCACTGTGCCATGGGTCCTTGCGGAAAGTGATATTCTTCTGAAGGTTGAAGGTTCAACCCTCAGTGCGGGTGACCAAAAATACAAGTGCGAATTACTTAGGACCTTACTTAAATGAAAATAACTAATCCTTCAACTTTGATTATGTCCGCTAATTATTTTGAGCTGCTGGTGGTTTAGCAGATAACGACACGGACGAACGACCTGGGTATACCAAGTTTAAATCCAATCACTTCTAAAGTACAATTTTACTGGGGGACGGTAGCAACTTTTACATGGCTCGTCTTGTTTTTAGTTCTAGGTTGAATCAAAGAAACCACTAATAAAATAATAAAAAATAGTATCAGTAAAAAGAAATCGTAGCTTTCTGATTCCTACGAGATTACTTTTTAATAATTGTAAACCTTTTAGAATGTGTGTCCAGCACAGTAAATACGGCACATATGTTAGTATAAATATAGAAATGTTTCCGACAAGATATATCTTTTAACGGTTTTTGTTTATACTTTATTCGTGTTGGTTGTCCTCCTTTTAGAAATACAGGTTCGAATCCAATCCGCGTTTCATTTTGGAGGTGTGATTTTTTTGTTGGTGTTTATTTCCAACACAGGGACTTAATAAAACCATGTATATAAGTCAAATAGACAAGAGTAAAAAGTGAAATACCTAATTTATTAGTACTCTAAGGCATTTAGATAATTCTAGCATAGTAAGAATATATATACATATGGACGACATGCCGCTATAATTTCTTCTGTCAGTGTATTGATCTTTATTGAAGCAGAGGGTTAAGTAAAAGAACTGCTAATCACATTTGTATGTGACCGGCTATTCAGATTTCGAATCTTGACGTTAATACACATGCTAATCTGTCCACACTGATAACCCAAGCAATACAAAAATACGATCGTTTCAGAGACTATATCGTGCTTATTATAATATAATTATCGGTACAATAGGTGCTAGCGGGTAACACTAAAATAACAATGAATACGCAGATTAGAGTCAGCATTGAAACCTTAGGCAACTGAAAGAACAATGAGAGATAATTCACAGCTATTTACTTTATTAAGTTTATATGTGGGTAAAAAAATTGTAAAAAAATGTATATAGATATATATCAGGGCATTGTACAAATAGCTACAATAATTTTGACTTTAGCATTTTCTTTAAAGCATTTATATATTTTAGCAATAACGGAGTGTATTATTCATGTTTAAATTAAATTAAATTACACTATATCTGGTTGTTTTTTGTTTTATTTTCATGGAAAATATAAATGAACTTATACTAATTAAGTTAAATATTATCCCACATTTAATCTATTATAGCTATAGGCGACTGCCCCCCCCCTATTTAGCTTATCTTATATCTGCAGTATTCGAAGCTTGTAGGGTGAATTTCATATACTCCGTCCTTCTTCATAAGTACTAGGTATATTTTTATTTACCTTTTGCGTTCTCTGGCTCTAATTTCAAACTAACTAGTAATTGATGTATTGTTTAGCTGTATCCGACTATTTAATGAAACACGTATAAAACGCACTTAATAAAAAATGAATAAAATCTTATAAGTGTGAATTAAATACATCTTTACGCTTTGTCTGTCCATCTCTCACGCTCTCTCTCTCTCTCTCTCTCTCTATTTCTTTCTTACTCTCTCTCTCCTTCTCTCTCTCTCTTTCTTTCTTTCTCTCTCTTTCCTCTCTCTCTCTGTCTCTCTCTCTTTATTTCTTTCTTACTCTCTCTCTCCTTCTCTCTCTCTTTCTTTCTCTCTCTTTCCTCTCTCTCTCTCTGTCTCTCTCTCTCTTTATATATATATATATATATATATATATATATGTATAGTATAAATGGTAATTAATAAAAACTGGAGAAAGTGCTCAATAGTGTTGTAGAGCAAATATACGTTTTATTTTTTATTAACGTATCTTTATGTTAAGTTACATTATTGTTTTAGCTACCCGGCCGTTTTTTTTTGTTTTTTTTTGCCGTCTGTAGCTTCCTCAAACTTCGTCAGGTTCTGTAAAAGTCTGAGGAAGCTACATACGGCCAAAAAACGGCCGGGTAGCTGAAACAATAATGTAACTTAACAGAAAGATATGGCAATAAAAAATAAAACGTATATATATATATATATATATATATATATATATATATATATATATATATATATATATATATATATATATATATATATATATATACCAGTACAATCAAATTCAAAACTTCACTATAATATTCATTTGCTAGAATCTTTTCTCTGGTGACAAGAAAGCATTTCTTATAAACGAATTGAATTAAATTTGTGCTCTTATATAGTAGGCTCTATTTCCTATTTTGGTTTTATTGAGCTTTTATATTTGGTTAGGAACACTATATTAATGTTAATATTTATATTCACTTCAAGTTTCCGAGAGGTTTCGGCTTATAAACTTAATTTTTACGTTTTTATTCTATATATAATTTTTACTTTTATTATATATATATATATATATATATATATATATATATATATATATATATATATATATATATATATATATATTACTACACATCTAAATAAAATTAGATTTAAGACTTCAACATTCACACAGTAATTGTTCACATAAACCCGTAACAGTCTTCTATGAAGAGGGATAGAAAATTCTGCTCTTACTACAAGCGAAAGATTTCTACCCGGTTAGGGCGACGGAAAGAAGATACTCTACTTCCGTGAATTAAATATCAGATTCAGTTTAAAACTGTATGCGCAAATTAATGAGTTTAACATAAAGATGCCCGATTTCGAAAAAGTGCACTTGGAAAAGGTCGATTTTATCGACTTAATGATTGTGAGAAAAAAACGTAAAAGAAAATAGTAGTCCTGTTCATTTAAATGATGCAGATTATCAACGAGCATCTAAAAAATAAAACAAGATTTAATTAAGTTATTTTACTGTCACTAAATTGGTTTGTTTTGTTTAATTTTTTGTTGCATGCTTTTTTTTGTAAGTGAAACTGAATTTCCCTGTCGAAAAAATGGCGATTTTAAGTGAGAAACAAAACGTGGAGATAAATACGTTTCTATATTATTCATCTGTTAGTTTAGACTCTTGCATATTGCCCCACTCAATGCGACAGTGTACATTTTCAAAGCAAATTAAATGCATTTTTTGTCTATTAGCGTATTTAATGGAAAACGAGCTTACTAAGCGAAAGGTAATTTGTATAAATGAATTATCTCCCCTTAATTGACATCGTGTGGAATTCTCCAACTTTATATCATCTTATCAAGTGTTCAATCAATGAGATTCTATGTTAGATATTAGTCTAAATGTTGAGAATAAAGAAAGCCGGGGCATTTCCAAAAAAAAAAATACGACGCTCTACGTCATCAAGAAACAACTAAATTAATAGATTCCAATGACAAGATCGAACTACATGATTATATTTTTTTAATTGTTATAACTTTTTCAAATGAAATCTATCACACAGAGACATGTATACATGTATATATATATATATATATATATATATATATATATATATATATATAGTAATTGCTTAAGTTCAAGTATATTTTTAATATGAACTAAAAATCAATATTTCTTCAAAGGTGTTCAATATATTAATAAAATTATATAAAACTGTATAATGTCTAGGCAGATCGATCAACGTTTCAACATTTTTATATCTCATCAAGACTCTAACTGAATCTCAAGTAAATTTAACAGTCAGAAAATGAAAATAAGATTTTCCCAGAAAGCCCCCGACAAATAAGAAGGAGCAATCGTTTTTTTTTTATCTAATTTAGATTTCCTTTATAATATATACACTGAACGTCTGTGTGTGTGTTTGTGTGTGTCTAGTCACGAATAGGCTCCTATATGGTTGACTATTATAGAAAACTGATCACATATAATGATAGAAGATGTATCGAGACACAGGAATGGGTATGTTTGATCTGGAATACTGATGATTCATTAAAATTGTGGGGTCTTCGCACGCGCCTGGTCCACAAAGTATGGAAATAAAAAATTTAAAAATTAAAAAAACCGTTTACAAGTGTTTTTGATATAGATGTACATAAGGATACTTTGATAAGTATGTTTTAACTTAAATAAGGATGGTATAATAAAATTGTGGGGTCTGCGTTCGCGCCTGGCCTTCATAGAATGGAAATAGGCACAAACTTTAATAAAGACTTTTCCTATCTATCTGCGTGAGTATACTTTGATAATTATGTTTCAGTTTGAAGAAATATGGTATAATAAAATTATGGGGGCGTTCGTTCGCGTCTGACCTCCATAGAATGGAAATATGTCACAAAGGTTTTTTAATATAGATCCACAGAATATTGTGGTAAGTGTTTCAGTGTGAACAGGTATGGTATAATAAATTATGGGGTTTATCTATTTTATTTTTACTTTCATCATATTTTGCTTTTGGTTTTGATACCCCCAAATTCGAAGCTATCTCTTTACAACCCTTCTTTTTTATAACCTATCATACTTTCATAAATCAGAGTCCATTTTCTGTAGGCTGTTTTTGAACCAGTCAACGACGGGTACTTTTGCTAGTATATATGTATATATATCAAGCGGACTTTGTAGTTTGCTTGAAGCATTGTGTGTAATGTGAAAGGAGTTGAGGTTGAAGTATCAACGTGGTCGTACAATTTTGTACAACATATTATGTTTGCAAATAAAATTAATATAATTGAAAATTTTTGCGAATTCTTTCTAAAATTTTCATTATTCTTTTATATGCTAACTTGTGTCCACATTGATATAACCTTCAAACACAATGCTTTTTACACACATACACACACAAACACACACATGCACACACACAAATACACACACATATATATGTGTGTGTGTGTCTGTGTGTGTGTATTGCAAGTGTACTTATAAAGAAGTCGGATAAACCTTTATATATAGACCTATCAGGCAATATTTGTCGAATAGTCGGGTCGGGAGTTCATATCGGAGACACGTATACCTCAGAACATGATGATAATGACATTTATATAGATTACACAAACATATTTCATATTTATAACACATAGGAGTGGTTAATTCATTATTTAGGGAAGGTGTAATACAGTTCTTTTACATCATAGGGAAGTGTCACATAATACTTTGAAAGGTTATGCAAAGTCCATTTACAAAATGATAGAAAAAACAGATTTACCTTTTCCTTTTTGGGTTGAATCACGACAGACGAAGACAACAGTTTACAAATATCGATGATTCTTTATTCATACCAGCTGGATGATTGATAGTTGTCAGGGATTCAAGTTTTTATGACTACATGGTCTCCTCTTTCCCCTTTCGCCCTTAAGGGGCATCAGCTTCCAGGTTGACCGACTCTTTCTGAATCTCACTGGCTGTGACTGTGTTTATGATTATCTCTAACTTCGAACGCTGTCTCAATATATTGAGAATATCTTTTTATGACGTCAGAGGTGTGGTCAACCAATGTGACTTTATCACGTTTCAATTTACCCGTGCTCTTTGCACATGTATCTACACTCCTTTGGTAAACAAAAGAAATTCCTAAATTTTATTATATTTCCTTTAACTTATTTTGTTAATTATTTCTAAAACTCGCATCGTTTATTCTTTTAACTGACATATTTAATATCCAGTTATTTCTATAAAAAAATGAACACTAAACTGCATTCATAAGTTAAATATCTATCTCTGACATAAATGATATTTTGTTATTTGCGAGAACAATGACAATTGTTCTGTATTCCTAGGATTTCAATATCTATTATGTTTTTACACTTGCCTTCTGGGTTCGAGTCGTGCCTTTTCCTAATATCATTTTCAAACTTGTCTAGTTTTGCTTTCTTACTTACTGGAGTATGTTCCTTTTCATAACACTCCTTCTCTTCTCATTTTTTTTTTCAAAAAAATGTACGCATTTATAAATTCACGTTCATTTATAAAATTAATTAGTTGAAAGTTATAGTTAAATTTATTCAGCCGTTTAACAAGGAAGACATGCACAGATTAGGAAGTTACCGTTGCATTTCGAATCCTTATGTTTCGCGTCATTTCTAAGCTAATGTAACCTAAGTTAGACGTCGCAAATATATACATATATATATATATATATATATATATATAGAGAGAGAGAGAGAGAGAGAGAGAGAGAGAGAGAGAGATTCTGCACCTGTTTGGCTCTAAATCATTAAATTTCGTAATTTTGTCTGCCATATCAACAGTGCACTTCTTATTACTTAGCACATACACGCTCGACCGGCGCCTTCTTCTGTATCGGACGTTTCAAACCAACCAGCAGGAATGGAAGGAATACGTGTCAAGCCATACCATCGCCATAGTATATTAAAAAAAGAAAAAATCCCTGCATTTTCCTGATGAAGATTCTGTTATGAATCGAAAAATCGAATTTAATTTTAATAAATAAATATGTATATCGAATAAAGTTCTGCACTTGTTTAGCTTTTAACCGTTATTATATATATATACATGTATATATATTTCTGTAGAAATATATTTTCTTATTATATATCAATCCTTATATAAGAAGCTTAATCTGATTACAGAGCAATATATAGAATAAATGACAAAAAAATTATATTTCAAAATTCATAATATATTCATGTAAATCAGTTTACTTATACAATTCTTGACAGTATCTGTTTCGTAGCGTAAAATACATCCCTTAATAATTATATCAATTAGTGAATCTATTATGCCCTTAACTCATCAGAAGAAATAGCAAAAATCAATCTGTCAAAAGGAATTGAAATGTGATTTGACATGGTAAAAATCCGAAAATTGGAAGATAACTTCTCTCATTTATTATATATATGTATATATATATATATATATATATATATATATATATATATATATATATATATATATATATATATATATATATATTGTTATAATGGAATAAATCCAGAGGAAATCCGGGTATGAGAGCTCAATGTGGTAAACAGAGCAATAAGATAAAAATTATAACACGGAAATTACATAATTGTCGATGCAATAATTTATTTCAACCTTATGGTATTTTCAAGCATCTAAATCAGACAATTACATTTTTGATACTGAAAAAGAAAAGAAAAATCGTGCTTCGACCCTCAAAAAACCAAAGGTGGTGGTAGTAGCAATCCACTTAATACATTTATAGAGAGGGTGGTAGGGATTTAAAAAAATAAAAATTAAAAATTAAAAATAACAAATAAAAAATTAGATTAGACACTTATAAGCGGCAGCTCGATGTAACCATAGATACACACACACACACACACACACACACTCACACACACACACACGCAACACATACACATACACACACACACGCCTCTAAGATGTACGTTCTGACATGTAAATGCCTTGACACGCGTTTACTAACCTAGGAAGGGGGGGGGCGAAAGTATACGGATATATAGTGAAAGAAATAGAACAGCGCGTAATGGAAAAAAGAAGAAAAAAAGAGGAAGAAAAGAAGAGGATACAGTCATGGAAAGTAGGTCTATTAAAAGATAAATAAATTAATAAAAAATATAACTAAAAAAATAAATAAATAAAAATAAGAAAATAAAAATAAAAAGAATATTATATATAAAGTTTTAAAACTATCTGTATGTTATTATGTAAAAATTAATATTATCTTATAATTCATTTAAATATTTTATGTAATATAATACTATGAATTTAAACATTGAGTCTATATATTTAATATTTTATATATTTTCATGTAAATAATTTTATTGGTGATTATAGCGGTCGTTGTAATTAATATTTCAATTCTTAATTGATTAAGAAGTGGGAAAATGTAATATTGATCGCCCCCAATTCGATAGGACGTATCTAGTTTCGGTTAATATATACTTTTATTCCCTCCGTACAACAAAATTATTCTCATGCACGCATAAAGAAATAAGTAAAATAATTAAATTTTTGTGTTGATTTGTATCAAATCTAATAATATCTAGTTTTAGTATTTGGTCTTTTTGACTTAACTCAGTTTAATAACTAATGTATTATCTGCAGAGAAAAATTATTATCTTAAGGCTATCTCATTTATTTATAAGTAATTTGGACAAGCCAGGTACTTCGGGGAAAATATATATATATATATATATATATACATATACATATACATATATACACATATATATATATATACATATACACATATATATATATATATATATATGCCTAGCTTAGATTTCGGACAACAAATCGTAAAGTAGTTATTATCGAGTATATACCGGACAACACTATAATTGCCGGTGGGGTGGGGTAGGATTGTTTATCGTAATTAATCTAGTGGTGTTAGATTCGGTGTCTTTACCATTATAGAATTCTCTGTTCGTCGGATCTAGAGTTATTGGTTATTTTAAATTTACATTTATGTCTACATCTGGCCATCAGTTCATCTCGTTTGTTTAGGAGATTACTGTGTTGGTACTTCAGGATTCTTATTTTTTCCTCAAGGCATAAACTGCATCTCTGCCTAAAGCCGTTTGGAACGTCCGAATGACATAGGATTGACCATGAAATCACTGGGGATCGATTCTCATTTTTTAATAACCACCATTGTTTAGCTAACTCGGTTTTATTCTTAAGTGCTGGGTTATTGAAAGAATGTTTGTGGTCATAAAAACGTTGTTTCCAGCTTCCGGCGGAGATACCGAAGTAAACTTTTTTGTCCCTGTTATTATCTTCTGGGTGGATAGTGGCCTTATAAACCACGCACTCAACTTTACAATTACCGTCCAGTGGGCAGTTATTTTTCACTTGGCAGTTACATTTGTCTACTGTCGCCTTATTTCTATTAGAGTTGTTTAATATTTTATTATTATGAGTGCTAATTATTCTGTCCATGTTTTTAGTGCACGAGTAACTTATTTTAATTGTTTTTCTATTAAATATCTTCCTAAGTGGATTATTTATGGTAAAATGTTTATCTATTAGGTTCAAAAATACTTTCCCTATGTTTATGTTGGATAGTTGACAGTAAGGGGGATTAAACCATATTATTTTCCGGCCTCTGTTCTTAGATTTATTTTTGTTTTTATTTTCCTTCTTAATATATGTGAGTTTTTCACTGTATCCGCTTATCTCTAGTGCTCTATTGTATAATTTTTTATTTGCTTCAAAAATTTCTTTGTTAGCCGAAAGTTTATTAATCCTAGTGTTAATCGTTTTAGGTATTTGTTTAATTATGCAACTTGGATGGTTAGATCTAGTATTAATATAGGAAGGTGTGTTATTATCTTTATTGAACGGCTTGTATATCCCCTTTCTTAAGTCTAGAGTTATGTCTAGATAATTAACTTCTTTACAATTTGGGGTAATATCTATTTTAAATCCTAGGTATTTGAAGGCTCTTACTAATTTTTTATGTATTTTCGATACCATGGGGCCGTCACTATTAGGGATAACAATTAGTCCATCATCCCTGTATAATCCCACTAAGTTAGGCTCTATGATTCTGCTAATAGTGTACATTATAAATATGCCCACTAGGTCGGCAATCTGGGCTGAGTCAAAAGCCCCCATCGGGACGTCAAACTCGTTGTTATTCGATTTGATCCATGTTTCCTGATTGTTTAAAAGGATGGATCTGCGACAAGCCATAATCAGTTTTACCTGATCATCGGATACATCCACGAAATTCCTAGCATAATTAATGCTGTTCATGAGTAATTCCTTGGAAATTGAGGGATAGAAATCCATGATATCGAATTGGATGAAACAAGCATTTCTCTTATTTTCAATCGATTTAAACCATTCGATAGTATCCGAAGAATCCTTCCACAGATTGAATTTAGTGGCCTCCAGGGTTACCTTAATAATGTTCCTGATAATCTCCCTAGATACATGACCGAGTTCCGATTTAGTGGAGTTGATCAGTCTAGACTGCTTCTTGATGTGGAAATTTTTCTTGTGGTCCTTGATGAGTATGTATGCGTTTCTCTTATCTATTTTTCCCACTCTATCTTCTATACCCAGTTTGGATGCAAATATTTTGGTTTCTTCATTGATTGTATTTTCAGTGTCGAGGGTATCCTTTTTATAACTATTACAGATGTTCTCCTGAATAGTTTTCTTGTATTCAGATGGGCACATCTTGTAAATATTCGTTGATTTATCAGCCTTCACCCACACTTTGTTAGACTTTTTAATCTCTGCGATGTCATTTTTCAGGATTGACTGGAATTTGTTTGAATGCCTCCGGAACTTAATTCTTTTAACTAAGTCAAATAGATCAGTCTCGAATGGCTTTAAAGCCTCGATGGGTTTACATGTATTCTGAGATCTGAAATTATAGGTTTCCTTGGAGTTGTAATCCTCATTTCTTAAATAGAAATACGCTTTCCATCTCATTCTATTGGTAAAATCCGTTATTCTGTCCATCAGAGAGAAAGTGAAGCTGTGTAAGCTGGGAAAAGGTATATTTTTCAGCGAATACGATGGTGTGAATTTTTCCATCTTCAGTTCAAAATTGAGGTAATTCCGATACTAGAAATCCTGGGAGAGCTCAACACGGTGTGGAGCCAATTATATTGTTATAATGGAATAAATCCAGAGGAAATCCGGGTATGAGAGCTCAATGTGGTAAACAGAGCAATAAGATAAAAATTATAACACGGAAATTACATAATTGTCGATGCAATAATTTATTTCAACCTTATGGTATTTTCAAGCATCTAAATCAGACAATTACATTTTTGATACTGAAAAAGAAAAGAAAAATCGTGCTTCGACCCTCAAAAAACCAAAGGTGGTGGTAGTAGCAATCCACTTAATACATTTATAGAGAGGGTGGTAGGGATTTAAAAAAATAAAAATTAAAAATTAAAAATAACAAATAAAAAATTAGATTAGACACTTATAAGCGGCAGCTCGATGTAACCATAGATACACACACACACACACACACACACACTCACACACACACACACGCAACACATACACATACACACACACACGCCTCTAAGATGTACGTTCTGACATGTAAATGCCTTGACACGCGTTTGTTGTCCGAAATCTAAGCTAGGCATATATATATATATATATATATGTGTATATGTATATATATATATATGTGTATATATGTATATGTATATGTATATATATATATATATATATATATTTTCCCCGAAGTACCTGGCTTGTCCAAATTACTTATAAATAAATGAGATAGCCTTAAGATAATAATTTTTCTCTGCAGATAATACATTAGTTATTAAACTGAGTTAAGTCAAAAAGACCAAATACTAAAACTAGATATTATTAGATTTGATACAAATCAACACAAAAATTTAATTATTTTACTTATTTCTTTATGCGTGCATGAGAATAATTTTGTTGTACGGAGGGAATAAAAGTATATATTAACCGAAACTAGATACGTCCTATCGAATTGGGGGCGATCAATATTACATTTTCCCACTTCTTAATCAATTAAGAATTGAAATATTAATTACAACGACCGCTATAATCACCAATAAAATTATTTACATGAAAATATATAAAATATTAAATATATAGACTCAATGTTTAAATTCATAGTATTATATTACATAAAATATTTAAATGAATTATAAGATAATATTAATTTTTACATAATAACATACAGATAGTTTTAAAACTTTATATATAATATTCTTTTTATTTTTATTTTCTTATTTTTATTTATTTATTTTTTTAGTTATATTTTTTATTAATTTATTTATCTTTTAATAGACCTACTTTCCATGACTGTATCCTCTTCTTTTCTTCCTCTTTTTTTCTTCTTTTTTCCATTACGCGCTGTTCTATTTCTTTCACTATATATCCGTATACTTTCGCCCCCCCCCTTCCTAGGTTAGTAAACGCGTGTCAAGGCATTTACATGTCAGAACGTACATCTTAGAGGCGTGTGTGTGTGTATGTGTATGTGTTGCGTGTGTGTGTGTGTGAGTGTGTGTGTGTGTGTGTGTGTGTGTATCTATGGTTACATCGAGCTGCCGCTTATAAGTGTCTAATCTAATTTTTTATTTGTTATTTTTAATTTTTAATTTTTATTTTTTTAAATCCCTACCACCCTCTCTATAAATGTATTAAGTGGATTGCTACTACCACCACCTTTGGTTTTTTGAGGGTCGAAGCACGATTTTTCTTTTCTTTTTCAGTATCAAAAATGTAATTGTCTGATTTAGATGCTTGAAAATACCATAAGGTTGAAATAAATTATTGCATCGACAATTATGTAATTTCCGTGTTATAATTTTTATCTTATTGCTCTGTTTACCACATTGAGCTCTCATACCCGGATTTCCTCTGGATTTATTCCATTATAACAATATAATTGGCTCCACACCGTGTTGAGCTCTCCCAGGATTTCTAGTATCGGAATTACCTCAATTTTGAACTGAAGATGGAAAAATTCACACCATCGTATTCGCTGAAAAATATACCTTTTCCCAACTTACACAGCTTCACTTTCTCTCTGATGGACAGAATAACGGATTTTACCAATAGAATGAGATGGAAAGCGTATTTCTATTTAAGAAATGAGGATTACAACTCCAAGGAAACCTATAATTTCAGATCTCAGAATACATGTAAACCCATCGAGGCTTTAAAGCCATTCGAGACTGATCTATTTGACTTAGTTAAAAGAATTAAGTTCCGGAGGCATTCAAACAAATTCCAGTCAATCCTGAAAAATGACATCGCAGAGATTAAAAAGTCTAACAAAGTGTGGGTGAAGGCTGATAAATCAACGAATATTTACAAGATGTGCCCATCTGAATACAAGAAAACTATTCAGGAGAACATCTGTAATAGTTATAAAAAGGATACCCTCGACACTGAAAATACAATCAATGAAGAAACCAAAATATTTGCATCCAAACTGGGTATAGAAGATAGAGTGGGAAAAATAGATAAGAGAAACGCATACATACTCATCAAGGACCACAAGAAAAATTTCCACATCAAGAAGCAGTCTAGACTGATCAACTCCACTAAATCGGAACTCGGTCATGTATCTAGGGAGATTATCAGGAACATTATTAAGGTAACCCTGGAGGCCACTAAATTCAATCTGTGGAAGGATTCTTCGGATACTATCGAATGGTTTAAATCGATTGAAAATAAGAGAAATGCTTGTTTCATCCAATTCGATATCATGGATTTCTATCCCTCAATTTCCAAGGAATTACTCATGAACAGCATTAATTATGCTAGGAATTTCGTGGATGTATCCGATGATCAGGTAAAACTGATTATGGCTTGTCGCAGATCCATCCTTTTAAACAATCAGGAAACATGGATCAAATCGAATAACAACGAGTTTGACGTCCCGATGGGGGCTTTTGACTCAGCCCAGATTGCCGACCTAGTGGGCATATTTATAATGTACACTATTAGCAGAATCATAGAGCCTAACTTAGTGGGATTATACAGGGATGATGGACTAATTGTTATCCCTAATAGTGACGGCCCCATGGTATCGAAAATACATAAAAAATTAGTAAGAGCCTTCAAATACCTAGGATTTAAAATAGATATTACCCCAAATTGTAAAGAAGTTAATTATCTAGACATAACTCTAGACTTAAGAAAGGGGATATACAAGCCGTTCAATAAAGATAATAACACACCTTCCTATATTAATACTAGATCTAACCATCCAAGTTGCATAATTAAACAAATACCTAAAACGATTAACACTAGGATTAATAAACTTTCGGCTAACAAAGAAATTTTTGAAGCAAATAAAAAATTATACAATAGAGCACTAGAGATAAGCGGATACAGTGAAAAACTCACATATATTAAGAAGGAAAATAAAAACAAAAATAAATCTAAGAACAGAGGCCGGAAAATAATATGGTTTAATCCCCCTTACTGTCAACTATCCAACATAAACATAGGGAAAGTATTTTTGAACCTAATAGATAAACATTTTACCATAAATAATCCACTTAGGAAGATATTTAATAGAAAAACAATTAAAATAAGTTACTCGTGCACTAAAAACATGGACAGAATAATTAGCACTCATAATAATAAAATATTAAACAACTCTAATAGAAATAAGGCGACAGTAGACAAATGTAACTGCCAAGTGAAAAATAACTGCCCACTGGACGGTAATTGTAAAGTTGAGTGCGTGGTTTATAAGGCCACTATCCACCCAGAAGATAATAACAGGGACAAAAAAGTTTACTTCGGTATCTCCGCCGGAAGCTGGAAACAACGTTTTTATGACCACAAACATTCTTTCAATAACCCAGCACTTAAGAATAAAACCGAGTTAGCTAAACAATGGTGGTTATTAAAAAATGAGAATCGATCCCCAGTGATTTCATGGTCAATCCTATGTCATTCGGACGTTCCAAACGGCTTTAGGCAGAGATGCAGTTTATGCCTTGAGGAAAAAATAAGAATCCTGAAGTACCAACACAGTAATCTCCTAAACAAACGAGATGAACTGATGGCCAGATGTAGACATAAATGTAAATTTAAAATAACCAATAACTCTAGATCCGACGAACAGAGAATTCTATAATGGTAAAGACACCGAATCTAACACCACTAGATTAATTACGATAAACAATCCTACCCCACCCCACCGGCAATTATAGTGTTGTCCGGTATATACTCGATAATAACTACTTTACGATTTGTTGTCCGAAATCTAAGCTAGGCATATATATATATATATATATATGTGTATATGTATATATATATATATGTGTATATATGTATATGTATATGTATATATATATATATATATATATATTTTCCCCGAAGTACCTGGCTTGTCCAAATTACTTATAAATAAATGAGATAGCCTTAAGATAATAATTTTTCTCTGCAGATAATACATTAGTTATTAAACTGAGTTAAGTCAAAAAGACCAAATACTAAAACTAGATATTATTAGATTTGATACAAATCAACACAAAAATTTAATTATTTTACTTATTTCTTTATGCGTGCATGAGAATAATTTTGTTGTACGGAGGGAATAAAAGTATATATTAACCGAAACTAGATACGTCCTATCGAATTGGGGGCGATCAATATTACATTTTCCCACTTCTTAATCAATTAAGAATTGAAATATTAATTACAACGACCGCTATAATCACCAATAAAATTATTTACATGAAAATATATAAAATATTAAATATATAGACTCAATGTTTAAATTCATAGTATTATATTACATAAAATATTTAAATGAATTATAAGATAATATTAATTTTTACATAATAACATACAGATAGTTTTAAAACTTTATATATAATATTCTTTTTATTTTTATTTTCTTATTTTTATTTATTTATTTTTTTAGTTATATTTTTTATTAATTTATTTATCTTTTAATAGACCTACTTTCCATGACTGTATCCTCTTCTTTTCTTCCTCTTTTTTTCTTCTTTTTTCCATTACGCGCTGTTCTATTTCTTTCACTATATATCCGTATACTTTCGCCCCCCCCCCTTCCTAGGTTAGTAAACGCGTGTCAAGGCATTTACATGTCAGAACGTACATCTTAGAGGCGTGTGTGTGTGTATGTGTATGTGTTGCGTGTGTGTGTGTGTGAGTGTGTGTGTGTGTGTGTGTGTGTGTATCTATGGTTACATCGAGCTGCCGCTTATAAGTGTCTAATCTAATTTTTTATTTGTTATTTTTAATTTTTAATTTTTATTTTTTTAAATCCCTACCACCCTCTCTATAAATGTATTAAGTGGATTGCTACTACCACCACCTTTGGTTTTTTGAGGGTCGAAGCACGATTTTTCTTTTCTTTTTCAGTATCAAAAATGTAATTGTCTGATTTAGATGCTTGAAAATACCATAAGGTTGAAATAAATTATTGCATCGACAATTATGTAATTTCCGTGTTATAATTTTTATTTTTATATATATATATATATATATATATATATGGGGGTGTACTGTGTGTTTTAATTTTTTTAACTTATATATACATATATTTAATATATATGTATATATATTAAATTGTGATTCAATGAATTTCAAAAAACTCTCATATATATATATATATATATATATATATATATATATATACATAAATACATATGTATATAAACTCTCATATACATATATATATAAATATATATATATATATATTGTGTGTGTGCGTGTGTTGTTAACTTTGCTCCTTGCTCTTCTCCTAGGGGAGGCATTGGGTTTCGCAATTCTATTATATAAACAGTTTCTATAACATTCGAACCTCTTCGTGTGATTTGACATGGTAAAAATCCGAAAATTGGAAGATAACTTTTTGTCATTTATTTTATATATATATATATATATGTACTGTGTGTTTTAATTTTTTTAACTCATATACATATATATATAATATATATGTATGTATATATATACATAAATACACACACACATATATATATATATATATATATATATATATTGTGTGTGTTGTTAACTTAGCTCCTTGCTCTTCTATTTTTATTGTCGAATAAATTTAATTATATTTCTATTTGCGTTTCATTGAATTATTATCATATCTATCTCTCTCTCTCTCTCTCTCTATATATATATATATGTGGGTGTGTGTGTATGTTTGGGTATGTCTAAAATAAAAATTCAAAGCAATTTAAGATATACCCCCGTTCATAATACATTAAGTTTTCAACAATTAGATAATATGATAACCAAAACACACTAAGATATTAAAATTTATATAAAATCTAAAGAAAGCATTAATAAAATAAATTTAGTTAACAAAGACTACATCCTAAAACATCAAGGAATAAATAGACAGTGAACTGTTCAATTGACTCAATAAGATACAACTTTAAGTTGCCCATCACACCGCAGTTTAATAAAATGCTGTCCATAGATTCCTCCAAATCATTACAAAACGATAAATATCTGCCATTGTAAATATATTGAACACAGAATGAAATAAATATCTTATACTGTTATTATTATTTTATTGTTGAAAATATATTAATTTTAGAAATTATGTCACAGAAAATAAAATGCGAAAGCGCGCCAACAAGTGCGCATAGAGATTGTTAAAGTTCGCTATGATGCCATATATCACGTCATCTGCTATGACGTCATACATTACGTCATCTATACCATACATCTGATGGCGTCATGTTATTGTCATGTGAACAAATAAGTAAGAAATACGACATTATTATAAATTCGTATTTCTTATAATAATTATAAATCCGAATTCTTTGTTTACAATGACGTCATACCATATATAATAAGCATGTTGACATTATGTGTGACGTAATAGCATAGCCCCTTATCACCTATCAGTGTTTTTAAATTTGATTGCTGCTGCTGTTCTCTGATTGGAGGTTTTTATGCTTTTTCTCATATTCTCTTTTTTTCTCATTATAATAAATATTTTTTGAAGTCTGATGAAATTGTCGGATCGTTAACACGATTCGGTAATCGAAACATATGTAACTTAGCAGATAAAACGTTAACAGAATCTCTCTCTCTTTATATATACACTTGTGCCCGATATTATTCATACCCCTCGGATCTTTGAGATTTCTATAAGAATATTGCTCAAACCAGAAGGTAGACAATATTAAAGGGATTTCAAACAATAAATCAAGCATAAGCATTTAATTTAAACTCAACAAATAAATAAATTATGCAAGTTTGAAACATTATACAAAGAAAAACAATAATGGCACAAGTTCAAAATTATTCATACCTCTCTTACTAATAGTCAATAGCATGCCCTTTATTCTTAATAACTGCCTGTAACCGTTTTGGATATTTATCAACAAGGTTTTTACAAGCATCAACACTGATTTTTGACCATTCTTCAATGCAGTAGTTCTCCAAATCCCTCAAATTTCTAGGTTTCCGCTTTTTAACCTCAGTTTTTAATATGTGCCAGAGGTGTTCGATAGGGTTCAGGTTGGGACTCTGGCTAGGCCATTCCAAAACATTAATTTGATTATCCTCAAACCATTTCGTGACTATTTTGGCAGTATGTTTTGGATCATTATCCTGTTGAAGGACCCAGTTTGGTCCTAAATGGAGCGTCTCTGCATCCTGTCTAATGTTTTTCTGGAGTATCTCCAAATATTGCTCCTTCTTCATGGTTCCATCTATCTTGACCAAACTACCTGGACCACTAGCCGAAAAGGAGCCCCAAAACATTAGGCTACCACCACCATGTTTCACCGTGGGTATGGCGTTCTTTGGGTTGTAAGCTTCTCCTTTCTTCCTCCAAACGTAAGAAGCATCCATATGGCCAAACAATTCAATTTTTGTTTCGTCAGTCCACAAAATACTTGAGAAAACGGACTCTGGAGAATTCACATGGGTCCTAGGAAACTTTAGACGTGCTGCAAGGTGTTTTCCGGTGTGCAGTGGAGTCCTTCTTGGTCTTCTTCCTTTCAGACCATTTTCATGCAAAGTCCTTTGCAATGTTTGCCTTGATATTTTTATGCCAGAAGACTCCAGATTTTCTAAAATGTCCTTAGTAGTGGTGGTTGGATTTGCATTAACACTTCTTACAATATTCCTGGTGGCTCTAACAGATATTTTCCTTTTCCTTCCTCTACCAATCAAGTTGTTTGTTGTGCGGTGGCTCTGGAATTTTTTGATGATGCTCTGTACTGTTGCTGTAGGGACCTCAAATTTCTTGGAAATTGACTTATAACCTAAACCATCCTTATGTGAATTCACAATTTTAGTCCTAAGATCATTACTAAGCTCTTTTTTCTTCCCCATTCTAATAATTTCTATTCTTTTATTGGTTTTCAGTTGATATCATTTTAATTTCTGAAAAATGCAAAAAACGAAATGAAATTAATCAAAGGTTGTATAAAAGCATTCAAAATAAGAATCAAACAGGAAACAAACAGTCAGAAACTCGATTAATACTGAAAAAATAAGGGGGTATGATTATTTTTGAACATTGCAGATTTTATAAATAGCTGTATATTTCTTTTATTACAAGTATCCCGAGATTTTAAAATGGCGAAAATGATCAGAAGAGGTTTATTAAGAATATGTATCAATATGGACGTAAACAATAAATTCTTACAAAGTTACACCTAATAAACTCAATTTTCAAAGGGGGGTATGAATAATATCGGGCACAAGTGTATATATATATATATATATATATATATATATACATGCTCTACAATAGTATTGAGCACTTTTTACAGGAATTTACTAATTACCACATATATAAGTTTAGTGGTTAAATTTTAAATTCTGAAAAAACAACATATAGACACATATATTCGATTTAAGAATTTATTGTTTGACAAAAGGAATATATAGAAGGGCTTATGTTAATTTCCTTTATCCATGGATTTTCAATATTGGCTCATATCATCAGAGGAAATGAAATGCGGTTAGCAAAATATTCAGCTGCGGATGGACGTCATCTATTCATGTACAGTCACTGAACTCCCAACCACAACAACAAGTGCAACTGATAGAACACCCAAACATCGTACTCAAACTACATTAACTACTGGACCAACAAGGCTAGAGAGCTCCACTGACTCCCACTATGCCAACCCTATAAATAAGACACATGATAACACCCAAGTTACTCAGGAACCCCATCCTGAAAACGATTTGAACTTAATCACCCCTTTCCCCTCTGCAAGTTTATCCCACACCCATAGTAGAAACTCCAACAGCTTAAACACCATTAATGCAAATATAAAATCCCACACGTATATCGGCGCAACGGCAAATCTAATTAAACTGAGAATTTCCAACCATATAAGCTCCTTTAATAATGAAAACCAAATAGCAATAGAAGCCCCCCTCTAACAACTCTGATTAAAGACCTCCAATATAGGAATACTCCGTATTCGATAAAATGAAATTTATTGAAAAAATCCAATTCATACACCACTAAATTCAAATTCTGCAACCTTTGCACTTCAGAAGCAGTTGCAATAATAACATATCCTAAAGCCACAATAAACACCAAAAATGAGCTTATTTCGTTATGCAAACACAAGAAAAAATTCAAGTATAGCCTGCTCAAAACCACTTAAGTAACCATACCTGAACTAGTTTTGGCATGTTGCCCCTATGTGTATACGCATGGATTTACGCATGTATGAGTGTATATATATGCATGGATGAGTGGGTGGATGTTGCATGCGTTGTATCTATGTTATTATATACGTATGTCTATATGTGTACTTATAGATGTGAGTGTTTGAGTAAGTATATGTTTGTACATGTCTATATATGTATGGCTGTACATGTGTATATGTATGTGTATATATGTATATATGTGTGTATATGTGTATATATGTGTGTATGTGCGTATATATATGCAAGATTTTGTCTTTATTAATTTCATTTCCTTATATATGTAGCTGTATATATATGTGTGAGCTTGTAGGGGTGGGTTTTGTGTTGAATATATATATACATATGATTACATGCTGTAGTGTATATATGTGTGTATGCACGTATGTGTGCGTGTATGCGCGTACATATGTGTATTTATGTATGTATATATATATATATATATATATGCATGTGTTTGTGTAAACATGGACATTTAATGGAGTTACACACCTCTAGCTGCCTGTATCTCCCTGGACCATATAAATGGGGAGGCAATTGGCGATTATCCCCCTCTCTTAAATAGAATCATTAGATAAACCCGATCATTTGTTGATATATATATATCTTTAACGGTAGGTGCACGCTCTCTGTATTTTTATGTTAGATATATCAGTGTGCGCACCTATATCTCTTTTTATACATAACACTTATGTAGATGTTTATTTGCTGTATGTATACGATGATATGCAAAAGGGGGTATGACTTGCATGCTTGCACTTGATTATAGCGATGTTCGGCCGTGCATATGAATGCAGTTGTACACTCGAGTACACGCGCATGCATACACGCCCGGGTGTATAAGTAGTTCCCTTCTCTAATATGTGTGCTTGCGTGTATGCGTTATGATATATATATATGTAATTGAGTACACATGTGCATTAGTATAAGGATGCGTGTATATATTAGTCTGTATTTATGTATGCATGGTATGGATCAGTGTTTGTGCGTATGTGTATACTATATATATGTATATGTGTATGTCCATATATGTATATGTACGTGTGTATGTGTGTCTGTGGGTATATATGTGCTTATATCTGGACTTATGTTTTGGGTTTGACAGATGGATATACAAGTAATTATTATATAAATAGATACATTCAATCAGGTTTGGGCGACCCCACACCTCGCTCCGTATTTAAATCAATTCTCCCCAATATAAAAATAGCTAATTAACGACATTATATAAAGCACTCACTCAAACACCAATTCCAACTCAACAGACAACAAAATAAACTCATCCATAGATCGCCTCCAAACAGAAATATATACATTTTAAATAAAAGTTTTACAAACTTAATTAAACCACACTACGACAACAAGCGTAATGAACTGACTGTATCTCAACTAATCAAGTCACCTTTAAATATACACTCAAAATTAAATAGCCCAACCTTAAACTTAAATAAGTAACGCTCCAAGCATTCCAAAGTTTCATACCATGACTCGTCTCTATCTCCACCTCATCTGCTCACCTATCCGCACAGCGAAAACAGCACACCCATTACGTACACTCCCATCGAAATTCACAAGAATATCCATTTCCCATTTGAACTTGAAATCAAGATGTCAACCTTTTTAAAGAATACTAAAATACAATTCCTCCCCCCGCCGAAAAAATTCCATTAGCACCTGTATGCTCGCCCAATTTTAACCCTCCTCCTCCTCTTTACCCCCTCTACTTAGTTATTAAATATTGTTAGTATATTTGTCCCCGTGTTACATGAGATCCGGTTTTAAAAAGGGTGTAGTTTTTTCGGGGGGTATGTCTTCTAGTAATTTTAGTCATCGTGTGCAGTTATATATATATATATATATATATATATATATATATATATATATATATATATATTACGCAAGGTACGTTCTTATTGAATTCAATAGATGTCATATTATTTCTGTTCTTATTCTGCTGTGATGTGTTGAAGGGTGTATAGTAAATAATAACGAATGAGCGAAATTAATTGATATATGCTTATATATATATATATATATATACTTATATATATATATATATATATATATATATATATATATATATATATATATATATATATATATATACAGAGAGAAAGGAGAGATGATGAATACTGCAAACTAATACAATTGTCTTGCAACTGGACTGGAATTCTTCCGGCTGATTTATTTGCATTGGACATCCGTGATTGTGACGTTACCTACAAGGAATCTCCTTCACTTAATCGGCGTTATTTGCATTTCCACTCGAACAAATAAACCAATAAGCTGTTTTCTATGTCCCCGTATACAATGAAATACTAAGATAGGTTAGTAGACAGTGCATCGCCGGTTGTTCCTAATTTGTGCTTGTTCTTTTTATTTTTTATTTACCGAACTACCACCCGAAACTGATTATTGACACTTGCGCAAAGCTGAGAACATGCTTCTAAACATTTAAATTTCCTGCTTTCAAGATACTGACATTCATGTAATATGTATTAGAAATGGTGACGCATATGAATAAAGCGTATTTTTGTTCGTTTACTTATGTCTGCCATAAGTGGATTACGTTTTTTGTTTGTTTTTCCCCAACTTGGTAAAGGTAGGATGATATTATATTGTTTAGTAGGGCTGGAAATATCACATACTCTTATTATAACGTGACAGTAGAAATGGCATATTCATAAATGTCAGCACTCAGCATAAGCAGTTGGTGTCAGGAACAGTCGCACACAATTATCCGTTTGCGACATATGTTCCCTACTCTCCCTAGATAAAACCTAACGATAATAGAAAATGATTGTTTGATGCAACTAAACAATGGTTAGTATGCTTTTAACTGTTTATGTGATTGTGCGTTAAACTGTCTTTATATTACCAAGAAAACGTTTTGATAATACCAATTCTCCAACCCTCCCCCGATTGATTTCAAAGAATCTAAGGTCTTATATATATATATATATATATATATATATATATATATATATATATATATATATATATATATATATATATATATATATATGTCCTTGCGCCTGAAGACAGGGGGTGCACCATATTTTGGATAGCTGACTTCATTGTTTCAAGTTCAAGGAAAAATGAGTTATAATTTTGAACCCGCCTCTCGCTCAACATTGGAAACCGTAGACGTAACAGCCTGACATAGTTTGTGTGCATTCGTGTGAGCGTTACATGCCATTCATGTGAGCGTTACATGCCAGGTTTTTACTGATCATCGTTACGTATTCGCATCCAAGTATGCGTCGAGTGCTACAGTCCTGCGTATAAGTTCATCCTCGCATAGGAGAGTGAAACCAAGCCGACGAAGGCATCTAGTCACAACCAATGTGTGGATACGATGTTAGACTTCAACATTAGGGATTCTATCCAGAAGTCTTATGTGGGTTAGTCGACGCAAACAGTTGTTGTGATCGAAGATTTATAGTCTCTCAAGCTCCGTCTGCTACAATGTTTCAGGTCCATAAAATATTGTACGTACCAGCGTATTATAAATGTGTTTTTTTTTGTGTCGCATTTTACTAAGCAACTAAAACCATTGAAAGATTACCGGGAGTAGTTAATATAATGAGGAAGAATGTAATGAGAAATTAAATTAATACTATAGCAAGTTGTTTTCTTTTCTCACAAAAGAGCTATCACTTATCCAGGCCCAAAGTGTACTCAAGGATAAGGTTTATTGAGTTAATAACCTGGATGGTGGGGCAACATCATGGTATTTGTTAACGATGGTTGATTAGGCAGAAATTGATTATTTAAGAAGACAGCTCAAAAACATTTTTATATTGAATTGAAAACGACTATGTTGTAGTCAGCCGCTAATCAGCTTCACGGTATTGTGTTTTGTAGGTTTATGGAAAGTACATTTAGTTTTAAGTACAACGAGGGATAAAAGAAAATTATTGACAGACGAGGATCTTGTATTATTTGGATAAATCGGACTAATGTCCTCATTTTGAATGTTATTTCCACAACGTTTCGATCGATGTAACCTCGACCCTTCTTCAGGTGCATAAGTCCCCATGTTAATATAGGGAAAAGGGTTTACTACACTTCCAAGGTATTGTATAAAGGTTTAAGTTGAAAGTAAATTTTTTAAATATATAAGGTCAACAAAAATTACCAAAGACACTACGGATATTACTTCTAAATTTTTGATTATATGTATAAACGTGAAAATATGTGTGGGTACACCTATATACTCAACGAATTTTTCATCTACAAACTTAAAATTTGGTATATTTGTTAATCAGATATGTGGAAAACTTTTTAATAGGTTTTTAATCAAACAAAGAGCATTTACGGAGTAAAAATTGATAAATTACTACGGGCAAGTCGTCGGATTTTTCCTGCTTACGAACTGTATCGCGATTGCGCAAGTGTGAATAGTTCACATTACAGCCGCCTTTGTTAAGGATTAATCAGTTTGAAACACTATTTAATGACAGTGTCACGCTGGTCGAATGGTTATCGTACTTGACCTATGGTTTTTAGGCTTTGATTTTGATCTAAGCTCGAGTACTTTTTTACTTACAAGAAGCGGAATGTTTAGAAAAAAAAACATTATAATTGTTTGTACATGTCTCAGTTTCTGTATGAATTAAAAAAAAATATTTATGCGTATTTTACGACAGATCACGCCAGTCGGCCTTCTAATTTTTAAGAAAAACGTAGAGATACAGTTTAGGATTATAACACTATTCCGATTAATCCAAATAATCATTGCCTGTATAAAAATTCAGACGAGTATTTGTTGTGAACGTTTAAGATTGGAACAACAGATTGGATCGCCTATCATGTTGCCCTATCTGTTCGTAAATCTACTTAGATCCAAGTAAATAGTAATTAAAATTTTGCATGGGTTCATGATGAAACTACCAAATGTTTGGATATGTTTTTTTAATGTTTTTTAATGGTTCGAACGTTAAATCGTTTGTAACTTTTTAACTTTTCCTATTTAGAGGAAGACATTTTATCAGCCAGCCTTATAACACTTCACTTTTCTGTTAATCTTTTGGATAGCTTACCTATTAGATTATCTGTTTAAAGTTCAGGTGAATTAACAAAATAGCAATCGTTTGATTACTGCTGTTAAGTAACGTCCAGCATGATTTTTTACGATTTTTTTTCATATAAAATGCTGTAAAATAAATGTATCGTGTTTCTAATACAATTTTTTATGGAAATCTCTGCAAGCAACACGTGAATCCACGTGATATAATGAACTAAAAAGAACAAAAGTTAAACGCCGCAAATACAAAAGATGCCTATTGAAAATTCCATGGGTATAGGTAGAAAAATAAACGTCAACAGGAAGAGAATTCAAACATTTTGTTCTTAGAAAGAAATTACTGGAATGAGAAGTTGTATTGTTCATCTCTTTTACAAAAAAAAAACTGGAAAGGTATGAACCCATCTGCACCCCCTTTAGCTATGGTTAAAATAATAGGGTTGATTAGATTCTGGTAGGAATACTAATTTGGAAAATAAAAAACGACTAAGTAGCACTCATAGTAGACTGCGTATCATATCGATTGTATTTTCCTTGTCAGAGAGCTCAACCAATGACGAGACAATAGAAAATACTGTTAGGGGTTGTATAGTCGTTGCTTCAGTAAAAACGCTTTATCGCACATTCACCCTTTTAGAGCTAATCTAATTTCTCTTTAAGCAGAATTAGGCCAGTTAATTAGTTAACTTCGGGTAATTATTTCATTTAGTAATCAATATTGCTTTATAACCAGAAATGCAACCTTGAATTGACGTTTTCAACTTGTTCGTTTTCTATCCATCCATTCTTCTATTACTCTATTAAAATCTTTCTTGTAAAACCGATTCCACCGGTTTTTTGTTGGTAAAACTCAGAGAAAAGAAACAGTTTTCTGTCCTTACTTTTTCTTTTATTAAATCTTCCTTGTTTCTTTACACTTTTGTCTATCGCCAGAATTGCATTGTCTTTTCGATTCCAATAACCTTTGGGCGAAAGCCAGTATTGATCTTATGTGCCCCGAAGTCACTTAACTTCAAAGAATGTAGTTGGCAAAATATTGTATTTCCAGTCCGACTTCTCACACTTGGCTAAATTTGATCTAAACAGGTTTTGCGATGTTTTATCAAAAGAAAAATAAGCGTTATAAAAAAAACAAAAACAAAAACAAATGTCTTTTCCAGGTATATCGATGTGGAAACGTGTATCTGCTTTAAATTGAATTTTGCCTATTCTCTATAACAGACTTTAACTCACATGTTCATTTTGTAAAATATAAGTTAAATGTCTAATCAAAAAGGTTTACTGGGCATAACTCGAGGGATACGTATGTTGACCTCGCTTCCAAATACAGACAAAACGCAGATTGTAATAAAAAGAAATATTTTATTATTCTCTGTAAAGGAGGAATTCAGTCATGTCTTTGATTATTTACATCAAAAGATAGTTTCCCTTATAATTCCCCGCGCTATAGAAAATCATACAGATAGATGTCCACCATACCACAATGCGTTCTACAGTGGCGTTTATTGTTGTGCAAAAGCGCATAAATATACGCGTTGACACATCGGTCCTTATTAGATCGTTGGAATTATGCTATGATCAGCCTTGTCGGTACTATATGCGTTAGTATTTGGGATACCATGCGCTATACGTGGGAGAATAACTAAACCTCCTTTAAAAAAAACTGCAAAAACAAAGGTCGTTAAAATTATTTTTCCTAAGTAGGATGCGCATGCACCTGGGGAGCACTTATAAATTTAATAGTCCCTAAAAAATTACCCCCCGGCAAAAGCCAGCTAAACACACCCATGATACACGATTCCTTATTATATAGTTGGCCTGGGCAACGCCAAGTTGGCTGAATGATTAGCATTATGATTGTTATTGATATTTGTAAAAATAAAAACAGAGATGAAATAAATATTTGAAGATAGATTATTTACGTTAAACTTATTCTAAAAAATGTTAGCTAAGTGCTATCACAAACAAAGCGTCACTGGACTTTTGCTATGCGATTGTTATTTTGATAGAAGGTGCTCGACTGAGCTCCAATTTATGGTTTGTATTTGTAAAACGCTCACTCATTCCCCCTCCCCCTCCCCCCACAATTTAAAAGGACGCCAATTTCTTGCTTTCTGTGTCTATCTCCGCGTGGAACGTCTATGAATAATCATTCTTTACAGTACTCTCCTATATGTTCAACACAGTACAACAAGATGGCCGTCATCAAATCAAACGCTAACAAATACATATCATAAACCGTCCTCATAATTTTGTTCATGTCATTTATCATTTTTATTTGTAATATTCATCACATAAATCCTACTCTGCGAATACCTTTTGGTATAGATAAGTTGTAATTTATTAGTATAAAAATTATTTTTGACAAATAAAAAAAAAACGATCACATTAACCAGGAAAATCGTAAATTATTTAAAAGTCCATTTGGATTTTTTCTTTATATCTTAAATTTGTGTAATTTCTAATAGTAAATATCACTATTTATTACGAATTATTATTACTGCATATTACTATATATATATATATATATATATATATATATATATATATATATATATATATATAGTGTTTTAATTTTAAATTCTAAAAAAAAACATATAGAGGCATATATTCGATTTAAGAATTTATTGCTTGACAAAAGAATATATAGAAGTGGGTATATTAATTTCCTTAATTTTTAAACAATGGCTCATATCATCAGAGGAAATTAAATTTTGCTAACTGCATTTCATTTCCTCTGATGATATGAGCCATTGTTGAAAATACATGGATTAAGGAAATTAATATACCCACTTCTATATATTCCTTTGTCAAGCAATAAATTCTTAAATCGAATATATGCCTCTATATGTTGTTTTTTTAGAATTTAAAATTAAACCACTAAATTTATATATTGCTCTATTCTTAAATATTGAGCTTTTCCTTTTTGGCTAGGATCTCCTTGAAATTATTACTTCAAGTAATATCTATCAGGATTTTCATCTGAATTCTATCAGTGTCTTATCTCGCTTATATATATATATATATATATATATATATATATATATATATATATATATATATATATATTGTTTACTTATTACTGTATATATTATTTAGTATTTATGATTAATGCTTCCCATATTGTGTTTAATTCTATACAAGGTCTAATTAGTAATAAATTGTCTCTCAACATATGTGTGCTTCTTTGGGTCGTCTTACTCCTCACCGTTCCTCTTATCTATAATTTTTACTTCGTCCCATAATGGTAGATGGCTTAATTGTCCATTGAGATATGGTCAATCGTACCCAACTTTTCAATTTTTCCACGCATTACGATTTTTCGATGTTCCTTACTTTTAGTGGACGACATGTATCACCTTTGTATAGTTTTCCACATTTCCATTTGCGAATTATTTCTATCTAATCATAGCTGACGTAATAAGAACATGTTACCCTCGTGAAGTAAATAAAAGGTTCCGTTCGAAATTCCGTCCAAATTCCTGAGTTTAACAGAAATATTCCTAAGTTCGACAAGATACACCTGAAGAAAGTTGTGAATTTGATCGACCGAACTGTTGTGAAAAGTACACTCAAGATGAGAACAGTATTCCGAAAATTCCAAATAATATGAAGATATTTTCAATGTACTTTATTGATTTATCATGAGTATGATCACCGAATCGTTAATAAAATCCAGAATCGAAGATTCTTGAACTCAATCATTAGGAAGACAACTGCTAGGAATTAATTACATCCAGTATTAGTTTTTCATTCGTATTAATATGAATTTATTTCATTGATTGAGATTGTCGAACTGACTTCCTCATCTTGGTTGTTTTCGTCACAACGTTTCGGCCGTTTTGCCCTCCGGCCTTCATCACGTGTTTTGTATCGAACTGATGAAGCCCGGAGGGCAAAACGAATGAAACGTTGTGACGATAACAACCAAGATGAGGAATGTCAGCCCGACAATCTCAATCACTGAAAACACCTCATCTCAAAAATACAGACAATTAATGAATTTATTTGTCTAGCACCAAGGAAACCGAAAACAGGGATAAATTACTTCATAATAACTTTAATACGGAATAAAAATAATTAAATTAATAGTTTGTTTTAATTATCTAGCATGAAGAAAAACGAAAGACAAGATTAATATCTTCATTCTTATATTTCGATATTCAGATTAAAAGCAAGATTTTAATTTTTTGTATACTTATATAGTATTTTACATAGATCTATTCTTGTCATTTTTGTTTTGGTTTCGTAAAATATTTAAGTACTTAGAAGATTCTTTTTTGATGCGATTAGATATTTTGAAAAAAGTATTATGCAATAAAACTTAAAATAAACACTCTCTTGAAACAGCTGTAAAATTTTAATACTTGGTCTAAACTTTTAATTGAAATATGATTTGTAAATTATTTTAAAAAATTAAATATATATATAGTCATCCATGGGCACACTGTGCCTTCTTTGTTATGTTATCAGCACAAGCTTTCCATGGTGAGTGAAATTTAAATGATTATATTAACCATCTTCTGCAGCCCCAAGTACTCTATTATATTCTAGAAAGTGTTGCATTATCATTCATAAGCACTGATACGCCTAACCCACAATATATATATATATATATATATATATATATATATATATATATATATATATATATATATATATATATATATATATATATATATATATATATATGAAGCGGATTATCAGCTTGGGTGACTGCTTTCCCAAACACTTTTACCTGATTTAACCAATATTGGAATTTTGTTAGCTCAATATGAGGATCCACCAATATCTCTGTCAACTAACTTTTCTGACATTATCTCTTGGTTTTGATCTTACGGAAAACCAAAAAAAAAATATTGAAGATAATGGTGCATTATATGGTCCCAACTCAAGAATTGTAGCACCTTGAAGATTTGTGGGCAAGGAATTTTCTGTAGAACATATAAATATATAAAAGCATTGCCAGGGTCGCTGCGAGAAGGTAGGCTCTCTCTACCGTGCTAGAAAACTATTAACACCCGAAAGTATCCTGTACCTCTATAAGGCCACCATTCGCCCATGTATGGAGTATTGCTGTCATATTTCGGCTGGTGTATCTGCTACTAGTATCTTGCTCTTAGACAAGGTTCAGAAGAGAGTCGCCAATCTGATAGGCCCTGAACCAGCATCTAAGCTTCAGCCTCTGTCCCACCGACGAAATGTTGCATCCCTCTGCCTGTGCTACAAGTATTTTAATGGTGAATGCTCTGACGAACTGCAAGCACTTGTGCCCCCACGATGTAAACGCCTTCGACAAACCCGAGAGGCAGCTAAATCCCACCCCCACACAGTAGAGATCCCTAGATGTAAAACAGCTTTCTACTCCAATAGTTTCTTCCCCAGAACCGCTAAACTCCGGAATTCCATTCCAGGTCCCTGCTTCCCCAACTGTACTGACATGCAGAAGTTCAAGTGTAACGTGAACCGACATCTTGCTGCCCAAATCCCAACATAGTGCCCCAGTAGCTGATGCCCCTGATAGTAGCCCCCTACACCACAGTGGCAATTTGCCTGGTTTGGGGTGAAAATGTAAATATATATATATATATATATATATATATATATATATAAATCTATTTGTTTTTTGTTTTTTTATGTGTGTGTTTATTTACATGTATTTGAGACTCGCAATGTTGGGCGGGCGTCACAGTGATTTGATTCCAGCATGAAAAAAACACATTCCAGCTAAAATTCGCCATACACATTTTTCACCATCAGACGTTTTGAATAATAAATACGGTTCGGTTATATTTGAACACATGATAAATAGCCGAGTTTGTGCTATCAGGTTCTGCGTGAACTTGTTTTCAAATCTCGGCAAGTCACATTCATTGTTTCATTTAACAATTCTAGAAACCATTTATATTAAGTCTTTTAGACATTCTCATTGCAAATCTCTTTTGAAGAAATATAAGAAATGGACATCAAGTCCAGTTGAACTGAAAGAATTTTCTCAGCAAGAAATCTCTATGATTGGTACGATCATCAACATTGACATGGCGTATAACGAAATAGTTTGGCCACAAAAATAGAAAGAAACATAGATTGATAGTATAACTTCGTCGACTTTTTGGAGGATTAAATTTTGATTGTTATCGACTAAGCACAACAGTTTGCAAATGATCGAATACGCGTTTAATGAAATGATTTATTTTTAATATTCTCTGCGAGTACCAGTTGATTTTCAGATTATTCTTCAGGAAAAGTCCCCTTCATATATAAACTTACATAACTAGCTCGAAACAGCGCAAAAAATTGAACATGTGATTGTTGTAATTAAAATATAAGGATTGAATATGCTTTTGATATTGCAATTCGATGACTTTTTCAAGAAACATATCTAGATTATTTTTTTTATTATCTGAACTATTACAAATTTGTTGTCTGCGTTTCTTTTGCTATTTTAGAGCGGACCTAATTGTCTGAATCCAAAAATCACATTAGTCTTGCTCAATGAGGTCAAGTTTTGGAGCGATGGTCACATATCAGTTTTTACGTTTTGTTTTTTTTAAATTTTCAAATAGATGCATGCGTGGACCATTTTGGAAGTTAGTCTGGTTAAAAAGTCATGAATCATTGTGTTTTTTTTATTGAGAATGATTATTTTAATGACAAGAAGTATCCAGGTCCGATAGTTCTGAGTGATTATGTTTGAAGTAATATCTGGGGGTGTGCAATAGTAGGGATCGTGCTCAACAATACACAAAAAAGATCGATCCTGTGTGAGAAGAATTGGTGCTTTTCAAAGAAAGGAACTTCATCAACAGCCCTCGTGTGGACGAAAAAGAATACTCTTCTCATCGCTGCACCGTAAGTTCTGCTTAATCAAGTAGTTCATCAAGGCTCCAGAAAAGCATGCTCGCTTCATTTTCTTGTACCAAGCTTTTTCAGGATTGATTATTGAGCAGTGTAAGGCTGGCATCTTTGACGGTCCTCAGATCGTGCAACTCATCAGAGATTCAGAGTTTGAAAACTCAATGAACGATCTGGAACAATGAGTGACGAGCAGATGGAGAGATTCCACCAGAACCTGACAGAAATGGAACCTAGGTATCAGGATTGCTAAGACGTAGTCATGAAGGCTGACTATTGTTGGGATCTGTATAGATACCTCCTTGCCGCTGAGCATTCCAAGAGTTCGAACAAACGGAAGTTCAAACCGACAAGTTTGAACAATGTTGAAGCAACAATACATTTACGTGTACTTACTTTTATCGATGCCCATCATTTAGTTTACAATAATCGATATTTTTATGGGGTAATCAAGATATGTCTTTGGCAAAATATTTTTTCTCTTAAAACTATATTTAGCACTATAATAGGAATGTCGTCAGGGCTAGTTGCTTCACTGGAATCAAGGGGTTTTATTAGCTTAACAAGATCACGCATAGATATGTGTATGTAACATAGAGCGTTTTCTGATACAGGATTCTTAGCCTCGATTAGAAAGTTTTCTAGCTTCAACAGATGTACTTAAAAACGTTCAATGGTTAATATAAAAACTAAGACTAAGAATAATTGAAAACTTAAAACTTCATTTGAAAGTAAAAATATAGAAGCCGGCGAAGATGTCCTAAAGAATATCATTTTCTGTTACACTAACACAATGTAAATCGATTTTGAATTTAAACTTGAGCATTGAATCCATATAAATTTGGATAGTTTCTATGTTATGTTTTTAGAACCTGTGATATGCATTGCTTTTTATAAGTGCAATAATAGGAAAATGCGCTACTCCAGTGAACTGTAAATTCAGTCTAATTAAAAGTATTATTCGACTGTAATCTTTTATTTCACGATATTTAGAAGATATGCCACCCGTTTTAATTGGCATATTTTAAGTTTTTTTTATATGTCTTCTTTGTGACAACGTATTAGCTGCATGATTAGTTTTGGTTCGCGAGAGACGCAGGTATTCTCATTAACGACGTCATATTATGCGAATAATTCGTCAGCTCCTACAAGCGTGCATTTGATACAGATGACCTGCAATAACCTTTAGTATTTTTCCATCGCCCATGAAAACCATTCTATCCTTATGATATGAGCGTTATTCCAAAAGTAAAGTCTCCTATTTTTTAACTCAAAAAGTTGACTAGCCATTAGGAGAGGCGTAATGCCATTAAACCACGCGGCATTTTGTAGTCTAGATTTCATTTATGTACATAGTCGCCACCATTCACAAAGCAATCTTGCCAGCGATGGGGTGGTCGCTGTGCATGAGTATCCGGAGCACGCTTTTTTATGCGACAGTCGTTCCAAAAGTAAAGTCTCCTATTTTTTAACTAAAAAAGTTTACTAGCCATAAAGAAGGGAGTTGTATGATTAAAACAGGAAGTCTTTTGTAATCCAAAATTTCTTTTTCTACTTCCTCACCACCATTCTTAATGCACATTTTTCAAGGAATTCAATGACACATCTCTGCTTCTGACGTACTTTCATGACAGTGGTTGATTTTCTAGAGTCTCACACACTAAGTATCTTAAAAAAAACTTCTGGTCATGAATTCATAATCTTTGTGATTATAATAATGAAATCTGCAATCCCTTTTAATCTATTCAGGCAAATAACAAATAGGAGGCATTACTTTTGAAACGCCCCATCGTATCCAGAGGTCATATATTTCAGGAGCTCGTTCATATGCAAACAGAAACATGTAATTAGTCGACAAAAATGGAATAGGCATAAGTCTTATGAGATCAGGCTCTCTGAAGATATCGGCTTAAACACTTAAATGAACCAAATAATTTAATGCTTTATTTCTTTTTCTTTTGCAAAAATCAAACATGTTCTTGAAACTCAAAAAAATTCAATTTTGTTCTTTAAAATAACCGAACTAAAACCATGAATAAACATTTGACCATAGAAATAACTTGAAACATAAAATCCTTTTGTCGAAATGAATGAACTTATAAATGGTTAATATGCAGTAAAACAACCAAATCAAACAAAACACCATGAATTAATATTTGAAAATGTAGAGAACATGAAACTTTTTTTTCCCAAATTTCTTGATTTGGCATAATATAATTCGAAAAGGGTTGATATGCCATAAAACAATAACCAAATCAAACAATATAAATCCCCAATTGCACTGATATGCAGAAGTTCAAGTGTAACGTGAACTGACATATTGCTGCCCCTGTAGCTTATGTCCCTGATAGTAGTCCCCTCCATCAAAGTGGCAATGTGGCTTGTTTGGGGTTTAAATGTAATGTGATAAAATATCAAGAAAATAACGAGCAATTGAAACGTACAAAGATTTTCTAAAAAACCGGCTTCGAAAGTAAATAACTGAAAAGGGTTGAATATACTATGCAAAAAATAATAAATGAATAAACTATCTCAACGTTTTCTAAGTTGACTCGCAAAAAGAAAATGCCTATGCTTCTATTTAGAGCATTTGCATAAGCCTGCAGACCTAGGACTCCATTGCATTTAGAGAGTATCTAATGTCTATCGGGAAATACATATATCTCCCGCATCTCTCACATAGAATGGATAGCATTTATGCATCGCTATCTGATTACGCTAACCGTTACTTTAATATCATAGTAGATATAGTGATAAACAATACCTTTATTATCTTATATACAAAGTGAATTTCTATTCGGACACTACAGTCTATCGGCCGTTCTGTATAACTCTCCATTTATGTAACACGTGACAAATCTTGCTTATGGAATCCTAGAATTCGAGAGTGCTCAACTTCGGTTAGTTTTCTTGCTTTATGCATGGTAACACCTTTACACAATGATTGCTAATCTCTAACTGAACTAAAAACATTAGCATTGCCATAAATCTAACTATTTATACGCTTGGTCTTATAATTTTTATCATTTGTAAAAAGCCTAATTTAATAAAAATGCAAATTTTTAAATAACATTTTTGGAATGTACCTTTTTGTTTCCAGAAACTTTTAGATTATAGACTTAGTAACCTTAAGTCTTAAGAGTTTTAAATCTATCCTTAAAAATATTTATTTTTAAATTTTTTATCAGCTGTATATATATATATATATATATATATATATATATATATATATATATGTATATATATGTATATATATATGTATATATATATATTTCACTCCTAATGTAACTATCGCTAGACGTCGCATCCCTATTATATATATATATATATATATATATACATACCAGCAGAAGTACCCGTCGTTGACTGGGTTCATAAACAGCCTACAGAAAATTGACTGTGATTGGTGAAAGTATGATAGGTTATGAAAAGGAGTGGGTTGTAAATAGATAGGTTTTGATACTCAAAGATTTTACCGTAAACAAAATATGATGAAAGTAAATATAATTTTCGCGAAAATATTTTTTTATATCAACTTTGTTTCCATTCGTAGCCAAGAGTCACCAACAAAATGATGTTTACTTACAAAGAGAAAATGTTATATATATTATAATATAAATATACAAGAAATAAATGTTACCATAGTCAATAAAAGTTACATTTATGATAGAAAAGTTAATTGGTTTGTATTTTTAAGTAGTTTGTAAAAAAAATGTATTTTTTTTTTAATTCACCTACCGGTTTAAAAAAATCAAAATGGCAGCGACTTTGAAATGGAGAGCCCCGTTTTCAATTTGAAGGGGGGCACCTAAGCATTCTGTGTTAACAATTTAAGAGCGTTCCGTCAACGTAAGGAATATTTATAAACATATTTTAATCGATATAAATATGAATAAGAAAATGGCGCCCTTTTCAAGCAGAATGGCTTCGTTTCAGTTTAACAATAATGTAACGGTGTAGTACTCGGCCGTCGGATTAAGGGTAATGTAAGGAACACGCAGAAAGGGTTGTAATTAACTGAATTCCTTCTAGTACACAGACAAAAAAAACTTAAACAGATATATAAATAAAAATAAAAAGGTTATGTAAATGTTTTTAAAAAGATACGTAATCACGTGAGCAGGATTTTCCTACTTTTGACACGATAACAAGTGACGTTCTTATTTTTTATTATTTATCTATTTTCGAAAGAGTGCCACGTGCAAGTGAAGAAGGAAAAAAACAAAGATATGCAAAATTTGTGTCGAGAATTATCTAAAGTTCCGACTTTTTTTTGGGGGGGGGGGCTTTCACTTTAATAAGAACGGGAATTTATGAGGTGAATTTATTTGACACAATATGATTCAACTCAAAAAAATAAATAAAAGCTAACGTGAATTAAGATCAAAGTTAAGGTGTTATTGTGGACCCTCACCCCTGTTAAAAAACCTTGTTAAACTTTGTGACATATTTACATTCTATGGAGGTCAGGCGCGAACGAACACCCCATAATTTTATTATACCATATTTCTTCAAACTGAAACATAATTATCAAACTATACTTACGCAAATAGATATGAAAAGTTTTTGTTAAAGTTTGTGCCATATTTCCATGGAGTACAGGCGCGAACGCAGACCCCACAATTTTATTATACCATCCCTATTTAAGTTGAAACATACTTATCAAAGTATTCTTATGTACATCTATATCAAAAACACTTGTAAACGTTTTTGTTTTCATTTTTTATTTCCATACTTTGGGGGCCAGGCGCGAACGCAGACTCCACAATTTTTATGAACCACCGTTCTGCCAGATCAAATATAGCCATTCCTGATTCTCGATACATCTTCTATCATTATATGCAATCAGTTTTTTTTTAATAGTCAACCATATAGTAGCCTATTCGTGACCAGGCACACACAGACGTTCAGCTTTATATATATATATATATATATATATATATATATATATATATATATATATACATATATATACCGGTCTATTTCTCTTTCCTTTCCTCTCTCTGTCTTCTTCTCTGGTAACTAGTTCAATGCTGCAGAAACGAAAAAATAGTAAGAAAGAAAACGTTGTTGACTCACTTTCAAAACAATCAGCCATTATGTATAAAGTAACTTAGCATCTCCGGTGCAATACTTTGTTGTTTGTTGATTCCAAGAGAATGAATATCACAGTGTTTTTTGCGTTTTATTTTCTTAACTATAAAAATAATATTTACTTGGCCTTTTGGCCAAGATGAAAATGTAGTATCTGTTTTTCATTACACAAAAAAAATAATCTAGAGGAGTATATATATGGAGAGAAAGAGAGATAGATAGATAGATAGACAGACAGACAGACACGAGTATGTAAAAATGCGTCTATACAACGTAATAACGAGTCAGAAAATTAATTTCTATTAATATAAACATCCACCAAAAACACTAATTGGCATAACTATATATATATAGCGTATCAAGCGGTGATGAAAAAATCCAGTAAAGAGCTCGATCGTGGATGTGAGCTGAAGATAGAATATTTATTACGACACTATATATAAATTATTTCAAGGTCGTACTAGTGGTTTCATTGCGCTGAATCAACCATAAGAAGTTGGAAAGAGTCAGCGCAAATTCATCAGCGACATCGAAAAACTGAAACAATGCAAAGTAAGCAAATGAAACTACTGATACGATCTTGAAATATGTATATATAGTGTCGTAATAAATATTGTATGTATATATATATATATATATATATATATATATATATATATATATATATATACTCTTTCAGACGAGGGCGCGCGTCTCTGTGTGTGTTTCTCGTCTCTACGTAACCATGAGAAATACACTTTTTTTCCTAGAAAGCTAAATCGAACCCCATATATCTAAGGTGAGAATGTGTGTGTGTGTGTGTGTGTGTGTGTGTGTGTGTGTGTGTGTGTGTGTGTGTGAACAATTCTCAACTTATATACACAACGAATTTTTTATCTGCAGACTTGAAATTGAAGTTTTTTTGTTTCGTTCTCAGCTCGGGTATTATTTTTTTATAAGAAGTGAATTGCTTAAAAATACATAATACTCGCATGCACATGTGCCAGTTTCTGTATGAATTAAAATATAATATTTACGTGCATTTTTACGACCGGACAACGCCAGGTGGTCTGCTAGTATATAATAAAGTGAGAAAACCTAAAATAAATTTAAAGAAGAATTTGTTTCTAAATATAAAAACAATATTAAACTTGACGGACTGCTTATCACGTACAATTTAATGCACGCTTTTTATTCGTTGCGGTTTTATTGTTGAACGCGACTTACAAGAATACGTTTATATTCTCTATATTAAGAAAACTGTCAGCCAATATCACGGTTGTTTGTATTTTTCTTCGTTAAATACACATTAAATTGGTTTTGTTTTTTTCATTATATTAAATCAAATATTGAAATCCAAAATAAAATCAGTGTAAACTAAAACAGAATTGTTAAATTGTAAGAGAAACGCCAAATAAATACGGCTAGGTCGTAATAAAATGAACGTTTTAATATGAGCAAATATTAAAAGGAAATTAAATGGTAATAAAAGACGGTGGCCGTTTCTCGCTTCTCGCCTGTCACGACTAAATCGATAACAACAAAATGAACGGAAAAAAACTACAAATTAATACACATAACAAAATAAAGAATATACAGGCTGTGACAGCAAAATTTGCAGTCAGAACTATGCTAATATCGTTGTTGAAATGGGATCACACAAGTTTACGATCTGACAAATACTCAAGAAGGACAATCTTAATATTGAAAAAATATATATATAATTTTTGCATTGAATTTTATCTATAGTTATTAGGCACAAGTTAAGCAAGATTCTCAAAATTTCAATTTCTTCATAAGGCCCAGGCCCTTTAAGCCTTGGACATTTTCTAGAATACAAAACCTTGTAATGGATTCGGAATAGAATCTCATTAAGAATACATAATATTTTAGACGTTTTGATTGGGTGAAAATCATTTGACTCTAATTGGGATATATATATATATATATATATATATATATATATATATATATATATATATATATATATATATATATATATATAGACGATCTGAAAACCACCCCTGCTCAGGTGCATTCTATCATAAAAAACCTTGACACTTCAAAAGCATGTGGACCCGATCTTATCCCAGCTGTGCTATTAAAAAAGTGCTCAGCCGAAATAGCTCCAGTTCTCTCCAAACTCTACAACAAATGCCTTAATGAAGCTTGCTTTCCGGGCTGTTGGAAAACTGCTTCTGTTGTACCAGTATTCAAGAATTCTGGCGAAAGGACTGACCTATCAAATTATCGCCCCATTAGCCTCCTCCCACTTTTTGCCAAAATATTTGAGACCTTAATTAACCATGCTCTAGTCCATCATCTTACAGATGCTAAACTTCTGACTGACAAACAATATGAATTTAGACAAGCCCGTTCCACAGCAGAAATCCTAACTGTGATCTCTGAACGTATATACCATTCACTGGACAAAGCGGGGGAGGGCAGAGCGGTAGCTCTAGATATATCTAAGGCTTTTGACAGGGTATGGCATGAGGGTCTCCTCAGGAAAATTAGATCATACGGTATCACTGGTAGAATACTTAACATAATTAAATCCTTCTTAGATAAGAGAAAAATCCAGGTTGTCCTCGACGGTCGTACATCTAAACAATATGATATAAATGCGGGAGTGCCCCAGGGTACTATCCTTGGACCTCTATTGTTCCTGATATTCATAAATGACCTCCCCGACAAAATTGCCTCTGAGATGGGTATATATGCTGATGACACTACACTCTATGGCAGGCACGACAGGAAGACGAATGAACACATTTCTAAAGAAATGGCAGAAACACTAGAGGAAGACCTCCAATCTGTAGTGGAATGGGGACAAAAGTGGTAGGTCGCGTTCAATGCTGTCAAGATTAAACTAGTTTCATTCAATAATTACAAGAAACCCTCTCTATCACCTATAGCAATGGCAAACAACACTTTATCTGATAGTACATCTTTCAAACTGCTTTCACAGGAAACATGAGTTGGAACAATTACATTGAAGGCATTGCCAGGGCCACTGCAAGAAAGGTGGGCTCTCTCTACCGTGCTAGAAAACTACTAACACCCGAAAGTATCCTGTACCTCTATAAGGCCACCATTCGCCCATGTATGGAGTATTGCTGTCACATCTGGGCTGGTGCATCTGCTACTAGTCTCTCGCTCCTTGACAAGGTAAAAAGAGAGTCGCAAACCTGATAGGCCCTGAACTGGCATCTAAGCTTCAGCCTCTGTACCATCGACGAAATGTTGCATCCCTCTTCCTTTTCTACAAGTATTTTAATGGTGAATGCTCTGACGAACTGCAATCACTTGTGCCCCCACGACGTGAGCACCCTCGACAAACCCTACAGACTGCTAAATCCCACCCCCACACTGTAGAGATCCCTAGATGTAAAAGATGTTTTTACTCCAATAGTTTCTTCCCCAGAACCGCTAGACTCTGGAAATCCATTCCAGGTCCCTGCTTCCCCAACAGTACTGACGTGCAGAAGTTCAAGTGTAACGCGAACCGACATCTTGCTGCCCAAATCCCTACATAGTACCCCAGTAGTCGTTGCCCCTGATAGTAGCCCCCTACACCAAAGTGACAATTTGCCTTGTTTGGGGTGAAAATGTGATATAAAATATATATATATATATATATATATATATATATATATGAACGGGAAGCAACTACAAATTAATACACATAACAAAATAAAGAATATACAAGCTGTGGCAGTAAAATTTGCAGTCAGAGCTATGCCAATATTGTTGTTGAAATTGGATTACACAAGTTGACGATCTGACAAAGAATCAAGAAGGACAATTTTAATATTGAAAAATATCTATCATTTTTTTATTGAATTTTATACATACTTATTAGTAGGGCTATGACAACAGCATATTCTTATCATTGTTTTTACTCTCGAGTATATATCCAACATAGTTAGATATAGTTAATCAACCGAGAACCACATCACTGTATATAAAGCATATAAGATATTAACAGATACACACCCGAGAGTCAAAACAATGAAAAGAATATGCTGTTGTCCTGACCCTAGTTATTAGACACCGGTTAAACAAGATTTCCGGAATTTCAAAAGCACACAAATGACCTTCCTATTCAATTTCATTAAAAATTGACCCAGTCGTTTTCGAGTCCATATGGAACGAACTCACAGATACACGGACACAAAGTTTCTTTTATATACAATATCTCATCCACACAATTACAGAATCCCATCAACAGTGTATGTCCTTATGGAGACTTTCCTAAACAGTACAGACTTAACTTCATCCTAAGAGCAGTAAATTATCAACATTCTACTATTCCATTAAAACATAGAAAGCTAAAACCCATACACATATCTGAACGATTGCTTCAGGTATAAATGGACTTCTATGTAAAATCTCCACTTATACCTTACTATCTACATTCTTTGTACATGTTAGAAACCTACAAAATAGATATACAGACTGCAAACCCAAAAATTACGCCTAAACAGTTATATCTGCAGCCTTGATGAACACCCTGCAGTCGACCTATCTCCGAACTCTATCATCTAATGCACTGTACTACTTCGAGATAACACTTACTAACGCAGTCTTATGACAATCGACGACACCTACAACACACTTACAAGTAAATCTCTGGCTTCCCTATGGAGTCTAGCAATAGAAAACATTATGCATTAATATATACAAAAATATAAAATCACTAGATTTAATAACAACACAGGGAAAATCTTAATAAAAATATCGAAATAAATTTTATATTAAGTTTGAATTAAACATTATTTCCCGCTTAGCGTAGTTTCCATGACGGCGCATAGGTAGATCTAACTGTTACTTCCGGCCTTACTTAAAATACTAATTGCTTTTCTCATTCGTTAAAATGAAACCAAATAATAACTTAAAAAATAAAGAAAATAAGAGTGATAATGACTATAACAATAATAAATAAGGAAAAATTATGCATCCATATTTACAAATAACAATGATTAGAATACTAAACTAATTAGGCTTTGAAAAATAAATCCTATTATCTGTTTAACAACTCAACTCACACCACTTCCGGTTTCGTTTTTATGATAGTTTGCATTTTACTACATTCTTTTTAGTGTCTTTCTTTTGAAAGAAATGATTGTCTCGAAATATTAAAGACTTCCAGGATCCACGATCCACGGTTATTTAAACCAGTAAGTCCATATTTACTGATTTGTATCTGTGGTTGTTTCAGTAAAATAAATAGATATTCGGAGAGACTAATATCCTGCAAAAAACTTCGTTAGTTTGTCTATTCTTGTACCCCATATCCCTTCGACATTCATCGCTTTCCTGGATTGATATAGTCTTTTCATACTCTTCCATATTTATTTAACAGTAATGCTTTACGCAAACTATTTTTCCCTTATATATATATATATATATATATATATATATATATATATATAAGTTTTATGGTTCAATTTTAAATTCTGAAAAAACAACATATAGAGACATATATTCGATTTAAGAATTTATTGCTTGACAAAGGAGTATACATATATATGTGTATGTATGTATGTATGTATGTATGTATGTATGTATGTATGTATGTATGTATGAATGTATGTATGTATAACAGAAATGAATACCAGGAAAACAAGTTTAGTTTCTTTTATTTATAGCATTTTAACGTCGATTATATTTGGCGCACATCTATTTCTATTTAGATTGTCCAGTTGATTGTAGCCTACCCCAGTTGTGATTCTTCATTTATTTCTTCCGGCCGCAGGGAATAAACATTTTGCGTCATTTGACTCAGTTTAAAAATAACACATATAGGATTTCTGTCAAAGCTGTCAGCCACGAAGAGATATTTGATTATTAATAGATACGAAGAAAAAAATCGTCTATTGAAAAGACTACGTGAATGCAAAGGTTGGAATGGGAATGCATTTCTTCAGAATATATATATATATATATATATATATATATATATATATATATATATATTCACGCAAACACACACACACACATATATATATATATATATATACGCACATACACATATATACATATATGGAGAATATTCAGAGTATAATTATGCCCTTACCCACAAACTTCCACATCGCATCGCTACCCATGTACATCGCAATTTGTATTATGAGTTCTAAAAGTAATGCCTTCGATTTCTTTTTATTTTACCCGAATAGATGAGAAAGGATTACAAATCACATAGTCATCATGACTGTACTTATGCATCCATTATCTGAAAGTTCCATCTATGCTGCGAATATGAACTGTGTGAGACTCTAAGAAATCAACACCTGTTATGGACGTACACCAGAAACAGAGAGGCGTCATTGAATTCTTGGCAAAAAGCTTATTAAGAATGTTGGTGTAGAAAATAAATTTGGGAGCCCAAAATGCTGTTTATTTTAATTGTATCACTCCCATCTTCGTAGCTCTTGAACTTTTTAAATTAAAACCAAATAGGATACTTTACTTTTGGAACGACCCTCGTACATACGACAAGAGCCACCACTATAATCTAGCTTCATTTTCCATAATCGTTTTTTGTAAACGAATTAAGATAGATGATCTCCAAGTGTCTGAATGCATAAGATTTCTAAATGCTTGTATGGTAGATGCATCAATGAACTCCAATCTATTGTCCCTCTCCATAAAACGTTCGTAACAAATACTCGTCTTGCTACAACAACCGACAAAACTTCCCTCATTTTCTATCTATTCCTAAAAATAAACGAAATTTCTATGGGCAGAGTTCCTTTCCATCTATGGAACACAATAGCGTGTGGCTGCTTCCCGGCTGACTATATCATGGTCATCTTCAAATTTAACGTGAATAAGTTCCTATTGAACCCTATCCAAGTCCGACCATTACTAATCATGTTCTCTCGCCATCTACCTAACATTTAACACCTATCCTTGAGTGGCTTCTGGGCCTTGATATATGGCGACCTTCCCCCCCAAAAAAAATAAAAATAATTTCATAATAGTTGGAGAGTGAACAAATTTTTGATTTTTTATCCTTAACCACATTATTATAGATTTTTCTACAAATCATATGTTTCTAATTTCTGAGTCACAATTTGGTTTATTGTCAACTCAGTATAGCTGGTTTTAACTGAGCCTATTACATCTTGTCAGTGGTTTCATCTGATTTATTGCGGTTGCAACACGGAAACACTTGGTGTATATGCGCTGTGGCAGATGCACTTTTCGAAGTGAACCATTGCTATGAAGACAAATGCTTTTATGCTTGCTTTGATCCATCCAGTTTACTTCTTTTTTACATTGTTCAACAAGGTGATAAAAGCTTTTGTTTCAAAATGCATATTTCCATTAAGCACGTTGGTAATATTGCTGTTGCTTGGAGTAACGGCTCTACTGCATGGTGTCGCGGGTACGGTGATATCGACCGTTATCACGGTATGGTTTTATTCGTGCATCAGATCTGTTTTTGGCACTCACCAACGATCATGGATGTTCCGTTCCTTTCTGTATTCGGACCGTTTCACCATGATGTTCTTTGCAACATAGTATCTATAATAGGTTGAAATTACTTGTAATAGGGGCAGTGCTCATATAGAACGGATAGTCTTATTCACTGTACCCAGATCAGTATCATTTGCCTAGCAAAACAAAGAGTTGACCAATTCCGGAAGAAGTAATCAGGCTGTTAAACAGTTCATCCATCAACTGCTCGTGACTTCAGGTACCCTGATCGAGGGGTGATAAGTGGGTACTAGACCTTTCGCAAATGTCTCCAATGGGCTAGTGGTTGAAATAAGGCGCCTTACATCTCCTTGGTTAGTGGAAATGCTCCCATCTCGTCACCCTATACAGCGTTTAGTATTCTCAAATAGTATTGGGCAGGCTTGTTATTGCTTAACTTCAATGAACTGAGAAGAACCGGCGTGTCAATGTGATTATACTGCATTCACGGTAAAATCAGCATCCCCAAACGAGCGTTGGGCATTTGCCATACAAGCCTAAGGCAGTGTTGTCAAGAATAGGTCGAGAACGTGCTGTGTCGATACTATCGCAAACATAATCAATTAGGTACAGTTGTAAGTCGAATGGGAACAGGAGAGTCTATATAGATAACTAACGCTGTATTGCAAGGTGAAGCGAAAACACATGTAAGATTAAAGTTCGGTTTCTAGCTTATGTTCTGTAGGTTAGGATGGGGTGGTTTGGATATAAACTCCGACATATGATTTCCCCAATTGCAACGATGGAATGGGAAGTATCATGGTATAACAAAGATTTAGATATTGAAGAGTGTGAGTAAATTTTACATAGTGTTTAGATATCCGAGGATTTTACGCCGGGAAAGTATTCTACGTTGGCAAAGTTAGTCAAATGTTTATCAAAGAATCATTTTTATTATTTAAATATGATTGTCAGTTTATTTTTTTTTTAATTTTGTATGTTATAATAAAGAACGCTTGGACAATGTGGATTTTTGGTGGATGTTTTTTTTTTTACATAGGCATCACCACATTATCAAGGCCAAGAGGCCACTCAAGGATAAGGGTTAAAAAGTGTACAGTAGAAATTGGACAATATAGTAATCATTAGTAATGAAAATTTGGTAAATTTGATAACTTATATTGAACGGCTCATCAAGAACTTATTTACGTTAGACTTGAACACAACCATATTGTAGTCAGCCGGAAAGCAGGAAAACGGAAGACAATTCCACAGGCGTGCAGTTCTAAGAAAGAAGCTTTGTTCATGGAATCTACGTTTAGGTTTAGGCACAGATAAAGAGTGGGGGGAATTATTGATAGTGTTTACAGCTAGACGAGTGTTTCTTGTGAAAGTTTGGCGAGGGGGGACCATAGATTGAAGCTCAGTTGAACACTTTCCATGAAAATAACGATACATCAGAGACAAACTCGCAATATCTCTTCTGTGAGATAGAGGTTGCAAGGAGGAGAAAAGGACGTCTCCTACGAGGCTACGAAGTCTATTTTGAACTCTATCAAGGCAGGACAAGTCCTTTCTAGCAGCTCCTGCCCAGATGTGGCAACAGTATTCCATCCTTGGACGTACCTGGCTCTTATATAGATAGAGAATAGCATCAGCAGTGAGATATTTACCGGATCGATAGAAAGATCCCACCATTTTTCCAGCGGCCTTGGCAACAGATTTGATGTACGTGTTCCATTTAAGATCAGGAGTAATGGTCAAGCCCAAAAGCTTGTCAAAACTTGAGGCCTCCTGAAGACGAGAGCCATTCATTTCAATTGATGCCAGATGTGGATTAGAATGTTGATGATGTAAAGAGAGAAGCTTGGTTTTAGATGCATTAAAAGTAACCAGCCACTCCTTTCCCCATTGTACTACGTGCTCAAGATCAGAGGAGAGAGAATTAGAGAGAACTTGGTCGTTTACTGTCTTAGATGTGCTACCATAAATGGTAGTGTCGTCAGCATAAATGTCTACAAATGATGTAAGGATGTGATTTGGAAGATCATTAATGTAGATCAGGAAAAGAGTTGGGCCCAGGATGGACCCCTGAAGGACACCGGCATTAATACTGTGAGCTTCTGATTTTTGCCCCTCAACTACTACTCTTATGAACCTATCAGAAAGAAATGATTTAATAATTGAGAAGACTTTTCCAGCTATACCATAGCTAGCGATCTTATGAAGTAAACCTTTATGCCATACCCTATCAAAGGCTTTAGATATGTCAAGAGCAATTGCCCTAGAAAGATTGCCACCGTCGAGAGATTTGCTAATCCTATGCGATATAACTGTAAGCACATCTGCTGTAGATCTAGCAGAACGGAAACCATATTGAGTGTCACTAAGAAGGTTATTTTTGTTGAGATGATTGATTATTTCTGTATTTAACACAGATTCTAGCAACTTACTCATGACGCACAGGAGACTTATTGGCATGTACTGAGAGGGGGATGTCTAAAACAAAGTGCACACAAGTAGACTATAAGCTTAATCGGCATCTGGGAGACTGCAAACTGGGAAGTACTTTACTTAGGGGGTACCTATATGAAGTTCGAAATAATTTTATAAGCAAAATTTCGAACTCTCTTTGGGTAAACCTCTTAATGAAGTACACGCCGGCTTATTTTTAGAATTACGAGAAACTGATCACATCAAATTTAAATTACCCTATCAAATTATACCAAAAGAGAGTGGGAGAGAAAGACAGGCTAAGAGAGAGAACAAAGAAAAAAATCAAGAAAAATAGACGTAATAAAATAACCGAATATATATTTACACATATATACATGCTGATGGTAAAATATCCAATGACGGTAAAATTCGAAGATGCAGAATCCAAGAAAGTTAGTTAAATTTCCATTCGCACAAGTAAAATCCAATAATAATTTTCTATATATAGTAAGTATATATATACTATATATATATTAAGTATATGTATACTATATATATATATATATATATATATATATATATATATATATATATATATATATATATATATATGCGGCACAATCATGTTCACACGCAGATTTTCGCCAGATCACCGAAGTTAAGCAAGGATGAGCCTGGCCAGTACCAGATGGTTGATCATTTGGGAAGGCTAGGTGCTGTATGTAGTCGTAGAAATATCCAAGTTATTATCTGGATGCGCCCCCAGTCTTCGTTAAAACAGGCATCTAGGTGAAGTAAAAACTCTGATGTAAAAACCTACGGTCTGCTGTACGCTCTGTCTTGTGGCAGCCATTGCACCGACAAACATGAGCAGTAATATCAAAAAGTGTAGTTGGTGCTACATAAAGCTTTCATCATTTTCAAATGGCTTTTCAAATTGGCTTTTCAAATGGTCAAAGTTACGCGATGTAACCTTTAAAATATCTACCAAACTCCTTCGCCAATTTTTTTGTCTAAACACTTTAAATTTTAGATGTAGGTTACGTGGAGATCGATCAAACTTTTTAATTTAATTTTAGCCCAAAACAATAAATTTTAAGGGGGAAATTGGGGACAAGTAAAAAAAAATTGACCTCTGCGATTTCTACTAAATTACTCTGGTCTAAACATTTGAAATTTTACATAAAGTATATTCAGACAAAGGATAAGCTTTTTAATCGGACTTTAGCCGATAATTTGCTTGTCAATGGATCCAAGTTCCAACTATTTGACCTTTGCGATCTCTAGCCAACTGTTCAGCCAATCTTTAGTCTAAACATTTGAAATTTTACATAAAGGGTATTCAGACATGCAGCAAGCTTTTGAATCACTTTTTGAGCAAAGATTTGGCTGCGTGAGGTCAAAGTTGGAAGAGTTGACTTTTGCAGACTCTACTAAACTCCACCAATTTTGGGTCTAAACACTTGAAAGTTAAGGTATAGGTTACCTGGACATGATTCAAACCTTTTAATATGCATAGACATATGCACATAAAGTTATAAACAGTGCATAGAGACAAAGCAAAGCCGGGCTTAACTGCTAGTACACACACACACATACACACATACATACACACACACACACACACATATATATATATATATATATATATATATATATATATATATATATATAAAGTTTTGAGCATATATTTATGGCACTTAAACTACACAATGTCTGTTGTGTTTTATCAGAGTAGGGAATTGTTATCGGGCTAAAATATCTACCTAGCTCTACTCACGTATAAAGCACTGTTAAAGTAAATGTTGACACATGATCCATAGTCTGTCACTATAACACTTTATGTGAATACATGAAATAATAAATATATACCAAGAGAGAGATATATATATATATAGAGAGAGAGAGAGTGAGAGAGTGAGAGACAAAAACAGAGAGCAAAGAAAAAGATGTGGTGTAAAACAGACGTAATGAAATAATTTCAGAAATGTTAAAAAAAAAGCGATCGCGATTCAAGTGAGAATATAGGGGGCAGGATGTCACACACTTCAGGTAATTTCAAAAGAGTTTCACGAATATTAAGTATTTATAACAAATACTTACCCAACGCTTTACAGTAGTCTAACATTTAAGAAAACTACACCATTAAAGAAACGCATTGACGACGTATATGATATCTAAATATAAATATAATTAATCTCCCAGTTAAATAGAAGTTATTTTTAAAAAAAAACAATGATACAAAGCAGTGTTTAAATGCGTAGGTTACATCTTCAAGATAAATATAGTTTCATTAACAACCGCCGACGGCACGAACTGTTTTATTTAAGAGACGTATTATCTATAAATAGAGACACGCTAACAAGTTGACTTATTAACTGTCTCCAAATTACGAAGAAAAAAATGAGTGCGAGTGTAAACTAATCTATAATATATATATATATATATATATATATATATATATATATATATATATATATATATATATACTAGCGGGGGTAACCGGCGTTTTTCGCGTGTTTGTATGTATGTGTGTGTGTGCTTGTGTAAGGGAGGGGTAAAGTAAAGAATAAGCGAATTAATGACCCTGTTTCAATAATAATTAAAAAAAAACGCTGTTAAACTTCCCAAAAAATCGGAAAAACGAAAACAGAAAAAGAAAGATCGAACAAACGTAAAACTTCTTTAAAAAAGAAATCGGGAAAACAAAAAGCAAAAATAAGGGGGAAAAATGATAAACGTGGTCGGAAAAACAAAAACAAAAAGCGAAAAGCGAAGTACAAAACGAAAGTAAACGGAAATGATGTATTATACGTTTATTAAAAAAATGGAAAAATAACTTTTTTTAGTGTATAAATATTGGGAAATAAATGGTAACTAAGCAACGTAAAAGTAAGCGTAGGATAAGAATCAATGTTTATGGGAATGTCGCTATCGGTTAATTCTGTGGTGCGTTTCACCCAATGGGAAGCATCAAACGAAAAGGCACGTTGAAATTCCATTCCAGTTTTTTAAGCAACTACGAAGTACAGAAAACCGAAACCGGCGTTCGTTCGTAATTATCCCTTATGAACGATCACGCAATGGTTTAAAATAACTTAAACGTAATACAGAAATGAACGATGTAAAAGAAAAACAGATATATCAAAATTTAAATTTAACTATAATAAGTATTATGGTATCTGTTCAGTGCACATTATCAGTATGGCCAACTACTTATAATTCAGTAACTGTAAATTTTTTTTCAAAAATAATCAATTATAATAAATAGAAGGACTCATAGAATTCTATCTATATTCTTTTTTCATTTTAATATACATTCATATAAATGTTTCTGTTTTGTCAAAAAAAACTATTTTCTTTACGTCACAAGTGTCACACTCATACATGAATTCCATAGCTAATATAACATACTGACCCAACGGGTCATGGGTAGTCTAGTACTTTCATAGAAATTTTTCTGTTATGTCACAAAACAAATTTCTTTACGTCACAAGTGTCACGCTCATATATTAATTCCATAGCTAATATAATATACTGACCCAACGGGTCACGGGTAGTCTAGTATATATATATATATTCCTATTACTATTCTAACTAATATTATATATATATATATAATATTAGTTAGAATAGTAATAGGAATATACTAACCAAATTTTAGGTAAAATCTTGAACCCTAATTAAAGCTATGAAGAAAAATGTAATGTATCAAATACTTTGCGTGGCACTGTATATATTCAGAATGTGATGGATTATATAATTATTTCTACAGCCAAACAACATCGCAGCCCACAAGAGCCATGAGGGCCAAGAAACAGGAAATCCAAGACTGGAGTTTCGCCCTTCTTTGGGTTAATCAATTAGACATATGCGAACTCAGGATTCGAAACCCGAACCTCTTGCATGTAAGGCGAGCACTCTCCACCTAACACAACTCAAGCAAACCGCGGTGAAATCCAACTATGGAACAGACTTACTTCGTTTCGAACAAGAGATATTGTCATCCAACCAAGCTCTAACCCAAGCCGATGTCTCACAATATATATATATATATATATATATATATATATATATATATATATATATATATATATATATATATATATTCATGAAAGCTGAAATATTATGCGCGCCTTGTTTTTATATTTTTTTACATATCCAACAATTTTTATAACTACAATAAAGTGCTGTTTCACTTAATGCCTTAACTAGCAAATTCTAGCAGTGTTACAAACATAATTTGCTGATTTCTTTGTGTCCTCTGATGAGAAGAATAAGAATAGCATTCTTGGAAATTTTGTGGAATAAGGACTTTTTGAATTGATTTTTGGAGTATTCAGTCGAACAATAATTTTTTTTATTGTAAAGTTCAACTTACAGTTTTGATTTTCGTCCTCTTATATATATATATATATATATATATATATATATATATACACACATATATATATAAGAGAACGAAAATTAATATACATATATATATATATATATATATACATATATATATACATGAATACACACACACATGACGATTAGATGCAGGTTATAACATTAACACCTTTGTCTTACTTAACTTGCAGAAATAAAATTTGATATCGTACTACTACGCTATGTGAGTCGGCTAGGATCCAATGGTAGTTCAAGGGTAGCTAAAAATGTACATATTTTATTGTGGTGACTGCTAACGTTAAGTGTAGCATAATTTTAATGGTCTCGTACCTTATTCATTCAAATTATAATTTTTATATTTTTAACGAATATATAATTTAAAGTGTACTTTCTGTTCTATCCTCTGTCAGGGGGAAATTCATCTAGACTGGAGCGTTTTCTATTTGTTACATAATCCGAAATGCATCTTTTTGATGAGCATTATTTTGTTCATATTGTGAACAAAAGCGGATTTGTCTTTAACTTTGCATGCGTTTAGTTAAGCGGGTAAATAAAGATAGTTAAGTCAACCCCATAACAACATACACCTTCCCCACAATGCACAATTTTTATAATATCTGATATGTATAGTCAATCACTGCTGTTCACAACGTTGCACTCTGAGTCGCTTCGTCGTCGATGTAATCGTTTCGCTAACGGAAGTCACCATCACATGTGAAACTCTGAGGCCATTTTGTGGAAACAATCCAAGATGTAGGCTTTCATTTCACACAGATGGTGCGTTTAGATGTGCTGTTTCTATTCAAGGTCCCCACAGACAAAATCCTGTCTATTCTAGATAAATTGATTACAGTGTCTTCTTTGGAGAGGAGGGGCGTAATAGTATTCCAAGAGATAATCTGATGGAAATGTCGGCATTCTCTATACGAACAATATTCTTCGGAAGTAAATCTGCCACATATTGGCAATAGGCATTCCTAGCTGTGGGCGCACCATTATTATCTTCGGTTATGCATGGAATAATTTGAATAACGTTAAAGAAAGCAATACTAAAGCCTTCGATGTGACCGGAATACGTAGATAGCATCTACATACTATTATAAAAATATACTTCAACATAAATTATTATTATTATTATTATTATTATTATTATTATTATTATTATTATTATTATTATTATTATTATCAAGATCCCCAGATTTCCAGCACTCTCCACCTCTTTCGATTTTCGAACGCCGTTTTTTTGTAACTAAATTCTAGATACTAGAGTTCACGCTTTCTGTTGCAAAGATCGCTGGAAAAATAGTTGGATCACTCTGTCGCTCCAGTAAGTATATCACTGCCGATGCAATCTTCTATCTGTATAAAAGCCAGGCATGCCCTAAAATGGAGTACCGTTGCCACATCTGGACAGGAGCTGCTCAATGGGGTCTATACTAACTTGATAAATCCTGTGAACTGCTTTATATTTTAATTTGGAAACTGTTATCAAACATAGAGCAGCGAAATTTGGTACACAGAAAAAACATAACAAGTTGCCTTATTCCCCTGATTTTTTTTTGGGGGGGGGGGGGATTTGAACAAATATTTTGAAAGTTATGCAATTTTTTATTATTTTTTTGGTAATTCTGGTTTTAGTTATGGATTGGCGTAATAAATGGTGTTTCCCTTAATCCCATTAAGACTCAACTATCAATCGTAGGCACTGTGTTAATCATCTTTGTTCTTGTTAGATCCTTACTTCAAGTGGCTTTATGCATTGTCTTGAGCAATTTCCATAATAAAAAAAAGTAAATTTACTTGTTTATATTAACTGTGAGTTTAGTGGGTGCATTTTTATTTATAAATAAGTAGTGGGAAGTTTTCGTCCCTTGCACGCAAATGCATGAATATATATATATATATATATATATATATATATATATATATATATATATATATATATATATATATATATAAAGATTGTGGAATTTTTATTTATTTTTTTACTAGCGATTAATTTCTTTCTTTCTTTTTTGTTCGCTCCCTGAGCGGTTTTATTATAAAAAAGGAGTTATTTACCCTTTGTTTACATTTTTCTTTTTCTTCGTCCACATTTTAGGGCGTATTACTTTTTTATTTTATTTAAATATTATTTATTAATTATTAATTAATAATTACTACGTGCATAAAAGTAAGGCATTTATATACATGCATATTTCAGAGTTTACTGATGAGGAGTAAACTCTGAAACATTCATGCATATAGATGATTTACTTTTATGCACGTAGTAATTATTAATTAATAATTAATAAATAATACATATATATATATGTATAGTTATTATATACTTTTTCATATATATATATATATATTAATTATTTAATTATTATAGTAAAAAATAATTATATATATAATTATTTTTTTTACTATAATAATTATTAAATGCCTACAGACACTAGTGTTTCATCCTTTCGGGAATCTTCAGTGTAGGGTGTCACGATTAATACCAGTCGAACGATTCGAACCCCTCATCACGGGACATCTCTGGCTCGATTAGCGAAGACCTAATCCATTCCATTAATATATAAAAGAGAGAGAGAGAGAGCGGGAGAGAGCGAAAGAGAATTGGGTACTTATAAGCGGGTTCGCGTGAAGGTTGCTCATATCCATAAATGAACGTTGTGTCAGAGAAACGACTGGATTCGCATAGCAATGTTATCAATCTATACCGTTATCCATTTCATCACGGTTACGCCCAAACCATCAAATAACGGGGAATACTTATTATTATACTTATTTCCAAATTTTATATTAGTTTGTTATTTTTGTTCGAACTTGACATGATGTAAACCTTAAAAAAAGAATTGCATATAAGACGCCTGACAACGAGAAAATTTAGTAGCATTGCATATACATGAGGCTGTTAGGGGAAAAATTGTTGAAAATTGTCTATCAGCAAGACAGTTTGAAGCAAATAAGAATACACGCAATTTATTTTATAGGGCGCTAAAGCAGGTGCTCACTAGGGCAGCCATATTGGAAAATTACATATTGCCGCCAGTCAGTATTGGATTCTGTTCCAAACTTTCAAATAACAAATCATAGAAATAAGATTCAGCGCTCTATTTCTAGCTTTTCACGTGAGATATTACAAATCTGAATTCGAAATGAACTTAATGACAGTGACGTTATTAGTGACGTTATTTGTTTCATGTAATTTTTATCACAAGAAATTGTACACATTTTGTAGTTCTACTTTTTGCACATTTTTACAAGATTTTTCTTATTTTGATATCGTATGACTTTCTAAATTTGTTTTATTTATATATTATTCTGTGAGATTTTTTTACTTACGGTATATCGCCACTTGGTCTACTATAGAAATGTCAACTATCATTGACTATGCTCAGGAAATATTAACAAGGTGTTGATTTATGTCACGTTTAAACTTCTGCATATCAGTACAGTCAAGAAAACAGGCAGCAAAGAAGGGAATCCAAAAGTGTAGCTCTTCGAGGAAAGAACTTTTAGAGTAGAAAACTTTCTCTCATTTGGGAACCTCAAGAGTGAAGGGGTGAGATTTTGTTGCTAAGCGGGTTTGTTGAGGATATGTGCATCGAGGAGGCACAAGTACAACGAGTTCATCAGCTTGTTATGCTATAATGTTTATCTACTCATTTTCATGGATAAAGTTACAACTATGTGTCGTGAAAGTTAGAGTTAGTCTAAACAAGGCCACCATTCGTCCATGCATGGAGTACTGTTGCCAGATCTAGGCTGGTGCATCTATAACTAGTCTCTCCCTCTTAGATAGGGTCAAAAAAAGAGTTGTCAATCTAATTGGTCCCACTTTATCAACTAAGCTCCAGCTCCTGTCCCATCGCCGCAATGTTGCATGTGCCTGTTTTACAAATATTTTAATGGAATGTGTTCTGATGAACTTGTTTCACTTGTACCCCCTCGACGTACATATCCCTGACAACCACTCGCTTGGCAATGAGATCTCACCCCTTCACTGTTTATGTCCCTAAATGCCAGAAAGCTTTCTATTCTAATAGTTTCTTCCCTCGAACGGCTAGACTTTGGAATTCTTTTCCTGCTGCCTGCTTCTCTGGCTGTACTGATATGTTTAAATTTAACATAAACAAATATCTTGTTAATCTTTTCTAGACATGGCCCCAAATAATAGTTCCTTACGTCCAAGTGACGATATGCTTTGTAAAGGGATGAACATGGGTAAAAAAAAAATACATATACTAGAATATTTTTTAATACTTTTTCACTTTAAACAAGGCATATTGTCACTTGGAACGTAAGAGGTTATTAGCTTGGACCGTGTTTAACAGGAGACTATGGGGTGTTGAACAGTGATATTTTTTCAACATAACATTTAAACCAGTAGATCTGTACAGTCAAAGAAGCAAGAAAAGCGGAAAGCAATTCAAAGGCTTGCAGTTGCAATAGAAAAAACTATTAGAGTAGAAGGCTTTCCGACATCTAAGGGTCTCAACAGTGAAGGGGTGGGATCATGTTGCTTATCTGCTTAGTAAAAAGTATGACGTCGAGGGAGGTACACCGTCTGCCAGTTTGTCGGAATAAATTCCATTAAAATACTTGTAAAATAACTATAGGGATGCAACATTTCGGCGATGTGACAGAAGTTGAAGTTTGATTGATAGTGCGGGAGCTATTAGATTGTAGACTCTTTTGGTGATTTTGTCTAAAAGTAAGAGACTGGTGGTAGATACCCCAGATGTGACAAGAGACTAGTGGTAGATATTCCAGATGTGGTAGATATAGAAGGATTTCCGATTTGAGTAGTTTTCTCGCACGGTGAAAAAGCCCACCTTTTTTTCAGCGGTCTTGGTAATACTCTTAATGAATTTGCTCCAATTCATGTTGCATGTGACTGCTAGGTTGTAGAGTTTGAAATATGGACACTCAGTTATCGTGCTATTTTCATAGCAATCGATGATTGAGAAGTATTTTGTAGTTGTTAAAGGAGAGAAGTTTTGTTTTAGTAGCATTAAATATTACTATCTATTTACGGCCCGATTTCACTACCGACTAAAAGTCGTTTTCTAGGGTTTCAGCTATTGCCTTTGGTATATACACTTTCGTCTATTCCTTTATGTCTATTATAGAGCATAGTGTCATCAGCAAATAAATCCATCTGAAGCACAAGTTTATCACGGAGATTATTTATGAATATAAGAAAACATAATGCTTCAATTATTGGACACTCGGGGTACACTTATATTAATATCATGCTGTTTAGATGTACAACATCGGCGCCCACCTGGATTTTTTTCTTGTCTATAAAGTATCTTATTAGTGAATTATTAACTGACAATTTATGAAGGGAAACGGGAGACCATCAACTATTATGGGACGAAGTAAAAATTATAGACAGAGAGGAACGGTGGAAATTAAAACGACCCAGAGAAGCAGCACATATGCTAGGAGACACTTATGTACTAAGTAGACCTTGTATAGAATTTAACACGATATGAGAACCGTTGGTTATAATTTATATGCAGTAATAAATAAATAACAATAATATATATAAATATACAGTAATATATATAGTAACATATAGTAATGATAATTAGTAATAAATACTGATAATTACAATTAGAAATAAAATAGGTTTAAGTCTCTGTTTCTGTGAAATCTATCATTGGAATCGTTAATAAAATTTACAATAATCTCTGGAATACAACCATATTAAATACAAATAAACCTCAGTCTAGACCTGACTTATACATCATCTTTTAACCAGTCTCTGATTTATAACTAGTCAATGATAAGCACATCTGCATAAGACGTGCAAAACTGTCACTAACTCTGACACCTTCCTTTCTTTGCATTGTCCTGATTTCAACTTTGCTATCGCGCTATTTTTCAAAAATAGCCTAATTATGTTCCATAGATTTTATGTTTTTTTTTATAAAGATGTCACAACATATCAAAGCCCCTCGAGGATAAGGGTTAATGTGTGTGTTGTAATCATTGGGACAGTTGCGTGATGATCGTTTGTAGAAGAAAGTTGGTATAATTAAATCATTTACGTGGACGGCTCTACAAGAACTTTACTTTGGACTTAAAAATAATGATACTGTAATCAAATAAAATGTTGGGAGAATCAGCTCCTAAAGGAGACCCCGTTTCATGTAATGTATGCTGTGTCATTCTATCAGGGCATTTGAAGTATGAAGAGTTGCCTCATCCCGTTCACATCTTTTATAACTGAATTTTAGTGAACCTATTTACTCCTTTTTACATCATATGTTACTGACAAGATAGCAAATAGAATGTGAAAGATCGCTCGATCATATAATTGTATTCGTCTGCCCAAAGCTCCCCACGACTTGTTTTAACTACCACCAGATGGCGCTTGGTATTAATTGATAAAAAAATGTGCACGTTTGGAGTATATAATTGAACTACGATTAAAAAAAAACTGCTTGGCATTCATCGACAAACAGGTCTTTATTTATACCAATAAAAATTGGATTGCAGAAAAGGGTGTGAATATTATTGACGATTATATTTGAGAGTAAGGGAGTTACCGTGCATAAAAGGAAAATGAACTAGGCGAGTCAATTTTATTGAACCGATTTATTTATTTTTGTGTACAACTGAAATTGCCCATGGCAGGATGTCGAATAGAATGTTAAAGATCGTTCGGATTAACTTAGAACATATAATTTAATTCGTTTTGTAACAATAAATCTTATTTTGAAAGCTAAACTTTTTAAAAATTATGACTACTTCGAATTACTGTTCTGCGTAGTATTTTATAGAGTACATAATTTTAAGTTGAAATTTAAAATGTTATAACAATACTATATCTTAGAATTTGAGATGAGAATTACTATTCGCATCTTGTATATTTTTCTCGTAACTGTAACCTTCGACATTTTCCAGGTGTATGTTGTCAAACTGGAAAATCTATATTGAATGTCGAATTTAATCTTATATTTAATATACGGGAGTAACGGTTATTCTAAATCTGCTGGCGTTGAATCCTCGTTATATCACCTATATACTAATTGAAAATAAATTTAAAATTAATTTATTTCTACCCGGTCATGGGCGATAGAACGAGAGAAATCTACCCTGTGGATTTGATAAATTGTCCACTTCGAAATTTTTTGCTAGATTTTCGAGCTCTGCATAACTATTTAAATATATCCGGATTTGAAATTTTTTGCGATGAATAAGTCCTGCTGAGATTTGAACATCTTTTTGCAATTAGCCCCTCTGCCTATGTTAGACCGGTAACCAGAGTTATGACATACATAGAGTCATGAAGGCAAGCATAAATAATAGGAAAATTGGTGATATAAAAATCAGATCTACATTGTCTCTGAGTTCTCCCACCGGTTCAGCTATTGACAAATAGCACGTAGTATGTATTGAAACGTAATAAGCTCATTGGTAGATGAGCAGTATCTTCTTGCCCTTTTTGCTTTGGTCATATTGATTATGGGTATTTTAAGTAGGGTGGACCCGATAGTAAATGTAGGATTGTGGTGACTGAGATGATTCTAGTTAAAATTATTAATTTACCCCCATTTTTAGGCGGTTGGACACAAGGTCAGTTGGGGGTGACAGAAGTTTGTTTGTTTTGTTTTTGCTGTAGAATGAACTGATTTGAACCTAGTAGGCCCAGGTTGCCAGTACGTGTTGTAAACTACTCACCTTCCATCATCATCTAAATCTACCGTCACCATATTTGATATGTTATTCTTTTATGCCACTTGTGTATTTGCTTTGTATAAATACACTGTCTTAGCCATTATCACCCTCCCCAAATGACTGTCGTTAAAAATCGGATAAACATTAGTATCACTTTTGACTAAAAATCACTATCGAACCCCATTTTTTCACACTTTTGGCGACCTTGTTTCTATTTTGTTCTAAATGTAAATTTTTAATTTTGTGTAAATAAATAATTAAACGGCTAGTATTTGCACTGAAACTGTATTTCATTTTTCCGTCCCCAGTCAGTGAACAGAAACCCTTCTGAGGAAATCTGTATTTTTATCCCAATCCAAACTGCTCCATTTTGGAGAGCTAGATTTTTTTTCCATATAAATAAGAAAAACTATCTTGCGACGAATTCTGCCCTCATGGGGGAAGAGGGGGAAATAGGTAGGAATAATCACAAAGATGTGTAAGTGTATACGTCTCGCCTTGATTTGATTTCATTATCATGATACCAATCACAAATTAAATGCACTCATGTTACAGCATTCACTTAGCATTCATTGTTGTATATTTCTTTGTGGCACTCCGATGAAAAGATACCCTGCTGGGTTCGCTCTCGAGTCAACACACGCCCGTGGCACCGTCTGGTATGATGGTGAAGATCGATGTATAAGCGGCATTCCCTTTTGCCAATCTACACAGATGAAGCAGGGAGCTTCGATTGCAATGGCTGCTGTAGCCCGCCAAGACCGGTTTCACGTCTCTGTCGCGAGCAGACACCTCCCCACCCATCTGGTCCCTTCTGCAATTTGTCTCACGTACATTATGGCGCCAGTCCGTGCGATCGGTTACCTGATTCTACCAGTTGTTCATCGAGATATTGCAGACTCTCAACAATGAACACATATTAAATACATTAAATGTGTTCAACTTACTAGTGTTTCTGCTTTTTAATCGATATTTAAGTATTCCGCCATCTTTACATGCATGACGATTGTCGTCATTGTGATGTCAAACTTGGTCACCATCCGATGTACTAGCAGTGTCAGAAATTTCGTGAAAATAGTGAATAATTCCACCCCATCTTTCCAAGCTTATAACTCCTCGAAAAATGTAATTCAAGCCCTAATTTTTTTTTCAATTAAAGGAGCAAGGACCAAGGTTTTATTAAAAAAAAAACAAAAAAAAACAATGTGTTTTTTTTTTAAAAAAAAAGGTTTTAAACTTCGGACTTTACAGGTAAATTTCTAAAAAAGCGATTTTTTTTGTTTTAAATTTGAATATATTATTTATTGACCTTTTCTCTTCAATTTGTGATATATAAAACTCCCCGACATAATTAATTATTTACTTTTTAATGGACATTTCAAAATGAAAGGCGTGAATTATTCGACCCCCTGTCTTTCCAAGCTTATAACTCCTCGAAAAATGTAATTCAAGCCCTAATTATTTTTTCAATTAAAGGAGCAAGGACCAAGGTTTCATTAAAAAAAAAGACAAAAAAAAGACAAAAAAAAACAATGTGTTCTTATAAAATAAGGTTTTAAACTTCGGACTTTACAGGTAAATTTCTAAAAAAGCGATTTTTTTTGTTTTAAATTTGAATATATTATTTATTGACCTTTTCTCTTCAATTTGTGATATATAAAACTCCCCGACATAAATTAATTATTTACTTTTTAATAGACATTTCAAAATGGGTGACACTTGGGGGGGGGCTTGAATTTAAAAAAAACGTTTGTCTAAAATATTATATTCGGTTTATTGGAAAGAACATAAAATTTCACATTGACCCTGAAAATATCGTAAAAATAGAATCAATAGAAAAATTTTGATAGATTTTTAAAGTTTAAAAATTGAAAAATATTGAGTTCGGAAAATTCATTACTGTTTTTTAAAAAAAAAAATTCTATTACTTTTAAAACAACTGTAATAGTTTATTTTGGAAGTATAATCCATAAAGAAAATAAATAACCCACTTTTAACAGAGAAATGACGAGATTTTTATATTGTATTCGCAGTTTCGTGTTAGGGGTGTCAAAAATTCCTACAAAAATTCAGATACTGCTACCGATGTACGTACTAATAGAAAAAAAATTCGTTTTATATTTCTGATTTATTTTTAGATAAGGATTAATTATTCGTATTATTTTGAGTATCCGGATTATTGTTCTCATATTAGGTGTTATTTTCACGGCGTTTCAGTCGATGTAACCTCCGATCTTTTTCAAAAAGGAGCTATAACCTTGTGATAAAATATTTAGTAATATTCAAGTGTAAAGTACACTCCACTGGAGGTTTAATGGTGAATCCTCAGTGTGGGCGACACTAAAAATACAATTGGTAATTATTTAACACTTCTACACAATCGAAATGAAAGATTAAATACAGCGCGCAGATTTACGAATTCGACAGGACAATTCCGATTTCGATAGAAAAATTTATGCGTTCGACAGAAATATCCTTGAATTCGACAAGATACAACTAAAGAAGGTCAGAGGTCACAACGACTGAAACGTTAAGAAAATAACATTCACGATGAGAACAGTTGAACAGAAAATGTTAATAAGACGAAAATCGTTTTGGTTTGTGCATTTTGGTACTGGTGGGGTAAATAAATTGTCTTAGTTAATCTTCATACACAGTACGTAGTAAACGATTCATTGTATACGATTAATTGAACATAAGTTGTTATTTTACCCATAACTGAAGATTTTGCAGACTCATACTTTCCAAAAAAAAAAAAAATCTGCGTATATGGGGCCCTATGTACTAGATATTTAATCTAATAGGAATATATTACCTAATTGACATAGACACGCACCCGGCCGGAAGATAAAATGGTTGATTGATACGGAAATATAGCTGACCGAAACATAACTATATGGTTATTTGATGCAGAGATACATGCAAAGATTATCTGAAAAGTTATTCTAAAGACGAGAATATCCCACTGGTACGTAAATAACAAAATATAAATGAACGAATCTGCATTTATCGAAAAAGATAATAAACCATCTAAAATTGAGATTTAATAGAATGTTTGCATCATAGCGAATTCAAGAAATCAACCTCCGTCAATTCCCGTACTTCTATTATTCTTCTCATCCATCGCATTTTTTCATCGCAATCAAGCAATACAAATATACCATTATATTTTTGATGCCATAGGGTCTGTCTTCATTCTTTTAAGCACAACAAAAATGAATGAAAGAATCTGTAATGAAAAAATGAATGAAAGAATCTATAATAAAAAAAAAACGAATACATTGTCTGCGACAGTATCCCTTTGGTTAACCACAAAGTAAAGATATTTGATGGAATAAATAAAATTACGGAGTTGTTTTGATTGCTCGCTGGTTTTACAGCAAGTCAACAATTATTGATCAATTTCATGCTGAAACAATACAATTTTGATACGATTAGTTTATTAGATACGTTTTGATATGTTTATATTTTGTAAACAAATGATCTATGAACAATAGTTTTTTGTTAATTCATAGTTCGGATGCTATGATTTTTTATTAGATGGCCTGTGAATAATGGTAAGTACGATTTGCAAGTTAACTCTGATCCGATATCTTTGTACATGCCAGAACCCACACTACCTTGATATTCCTACGAAACCTGTTCAAGCCGCCTAGGATGAATTATGTTTTATTAATGTTAACTATGAAGGGATTCCAAACTCTGCAAAACTCCCAAATTGATTTCATCCGATATCGTAACGGTTGGCAGTTCTTGATTGGTCGATAGGTTTAGGAAATAGAATAGATAGAATAAAAAGTTAAAAGAGAAGGAAATGATAGATTTCTAGGTGTATTTATTTCATACATTCATTTCCTATGAATCAGATGATTTTCTTATTGGAATTGGTTTTCTCAATATCTTCCTCGTTAGAATTCTTTCTAGAAAGGCATTTGGGTACTTACAGCGTCAAGCACATGACAGTTGTCAACATCTTAGGTGGAAGTGTTTTTGTGGAACGAACTGCATTCGAACTTGAAATACCAAGGTTTTCAAACAGGGTGGTTAACAAGTTAGCCATCGTTATTTCCCAGGTATGGTCTTGTAGCAGGCGTAAAGGTTTACATTTATTTGCTCTAATAGGGAGCAGCCCCTGCTAGGTGACTGTGTCGCGCGGGGACGAACGGAACTACAATGCGTAGTCCTAGAGAGTTCTTGGCAAAAATGAAGAAATATACTTTCTCATACTTTTGTTTATTGGACAGGAGGAAATACGTGAAAGTCGCCAACATCATAAGATAAAGTGTTTCTGTGTTGCGAAGTGAATTCGAACTTAGCAACATTGTTTGAAAATACGTGTCGATAACCATCTAGCCATCGTCACCTAACAAGTTGTAATGATGAGGTAAAGGCGAATACTTTGCCCAGGGGTGTCCGAAGCAATTTTGTGTCGTACACACTCTCTCTCTCTCTCTTTTTTCTCTTTTTATCTTTCACTCTCTCCTAACCCTCCTCTCTTTTTTTTTTCTATATTTATATTTCACGCACTAAAACACATTTCACCTAAGCGTGGAAATAAAAATTTCCCAAAAAAAGAAAACCTGTCCCCTCCTCTCCTCACGTAATTTAACAAAGTGAATTTTATTTTTATTTTTATTTATTTATTTAATTATTTATTGCACTCTCACTGATTAACACCTGATGCTCTAAACAAATTCACACAAAGAACTGTCAACAAAACCTGATTCAAACGAGCTTTGGTGATTCGCTTGACTATAACTGGCGTATGTAAATATGTGTAGGTGTGTGTTTCAGAAGTGGACGTAGGATGTCGCGATACATGTGGACAGACTATGTGAGAGTTTCCAAATATAAAAAATCCGATTTTGGTATTGATAACTCAGACTGACTAACTATGCCCCGATACTTAAAGCTTAACAATGAATGAAACGTAAAGGGAATGGTGAGGGATGGGGGATTCTGATCAAATTAAATGGAGACAAAGTCACGACTACCTATGCTTATCTTCTAAGGTGATATTGCGACGTATAGTTTGAATTAGATTCAAGCTATCGTTTTATCTATTTCATTACTGTTTTCTTCCTTCCTCTCTCTCTCTCTCTCTCTCTCTCTCTATCACTCTCTCTTTCTGACTCTCTATCTCTTTCTTTACATTTTTCTTACTCTTTCTTCCTTTCTTCCTCTCTTTTTCTTTCTCTTTTTGCTTACATTTTATCTCTTTTTCTCTGTATATTTATTTCTCTTGCCTTTTATCTCCCTATTTCTTTGTCCTCTCTCTCTCTCTCTCTCTCTCTCTATATATATATATATATATATATATATATATATATATATCTTTCTCTCCTGCTTTTTTCTCTTACTCGTTTTCTCTCTAACTTTTTCCCCTCTTTTTGGTCTACTGAAAAAATAGGGATTGAACCTCGTAATCCATTCCTGTTCGTCCGTTCGTTTGTTCGCACTTTTGTCAATAACCACGCGTTGGATTTTTTGGAAATTTTGCAAAAACATTAGTCGTGGTGAAAATAAAATTTTTGCCAGAACGGATTTTCCGGGATAACTCTAGTTGCCCCTCTAGGGGCCATTATAGGGGTAAAATTAGAGAAAGTAATTTTTTTCACTCGTAGAGGGAGGCTCCGCATGCTCAGCTTGTTTTCATCTAGTTTTATTCGGTTGTTTTTTCTCTGTCCTTTCCTTTCTATCTTATCATTTCTCTTTCTCTAATCTTATTTCTTTTTCTTTCTTTTCTCTCACTCTTTTTTTCTTTTCCTCTCTCAATTTATTAATCTCTTTCTCTCTACCTTCCCATATTTCTTCCTTTGTCTCCTCCCTTATCTTTCTCTCTATTTCTTTTCACTCTCCATCGTTCTCTTTTTCAATCGTTCTCCCGCTTTTTCTCTTATTCTCTTCCTCTTCCTCTCACATGCAAACACGCACATATTTGCACATAATGTTTGTTTTTTTTGCTCCCGTTTACTCCTGACAAAGGATATTACGAATTGGACGTAAGGGGCTATTATTTGGGACCATGCCTAGTAGGAATGATTACCAAAATGTTGGTTTACGTTACATTTAAACATCTGCATTCGGTAAACATGTGGCAGGAAGGGAATTCCAAAGTCTAGCTGTTAGAGGAAATAAACTATTAGAGTTGAAAGCTTTTGGGCATTTAGGGACCTTAACAGTGAAGGAGTGAGATTTTGTAGCTAAGTAGGTTTTTCGGTGATATGTATATCGAGGGGGCACACGTCCAACGAGTTCATTAGAGCACATTCCATTAAAATATTTATAAAACAGACACATGAATGCAACATTGCGGCGATAGGACAGGGGTTGGAGTTTGACAAAGGAGGACCTATTATATTGAAAACTCTTTTTGGACCCTACCCAAAAGGTAAATGCACCAGCCAGATGTGGCAACAATACTCCATGCATGGGCGAATGGTGGCCGTGTAGAGATACTCTCAGGTGTGAATAGTTTTCTATCTCGTTATAGAGAACCCACCTTCTGCTGTTGCTTTTTCTTTGTTTTGTATTATCTGTTTTACGATCCATCAACACTAGGGCAATATTGCATGATAGTTAATAATAATTGACCAGTGTTCAATCCTCGGCCAACTCATATCAAAGACTTAAAAACATTATTTGATGTCGAATTGCTAAACATTCAATATTACAAGTTTGAGTGATAAGAAGAGTAACAATGAAAACGGGGTGACGCCCTCCCCTACACTTCTGTGTAATAGTTATAAGTATATCCAAGTGGTCAATAAGGATGGCCTCAAATATATCGGTTTAGTAGTTTTTTACCGAGAATAAAGCGGGTCTGGGAAGCGAGATACATAAGTGTCGCCTAGCATAGCATCTCAATAACATGGGCTGCATTGGATAAGCTACGGTCTGTATGGACTTCAAAGTTAACTGACAAACCAAAAAGGTAGTTCTTCAGAGCAGTGATTGAGTCTGTTCTTGATTACGGTGCCACAACCTGGACACTCACACAAAATATTGGAAAGAAAGCTAGACCTCATGTACATTCGTATGCTATGAACAGTGGGATAATCTTGGCAAGATCATCTCACGAAGCAGCAAGGGAAATGTATTGTTATGGACGCCACGGCACAAGCGCACGTATATAGAATGACCTAGATCCACGTACATCCAGTAAATAGCACATGACGCCAACGGTGATCCTGCCATTCAAAGAACACTATGAGTTAAGAAATACCTTAAAATTTCAACTGCGTATATTCAATAACATTTAAACAGTATGTATGAAACATGATTCAGAGTCTTTGCCAACATTTCAGTTACTTCCGGCTATATCAATGCCGAAACTGCAAAGGTGACACGAAAATAGAAAATATTAGTAATATGATAGTATAAGCTGAGTAAAATAGACATAATATCTTTAATTAAATTCTAAATAACATCGAGTATTTTGCTAGAATTTCATCTAATTTATAAAACATATTTTCAAAATCTATCTGTCCGATCGAAACTAAAAGTTGTAGAACGGCGTTAAGGGGACACAAATAATTGGATTTTTTATAGACCGTTCTTTTATGGGTCTTTAGCTGGTTAAAAAGTGTTTAGGCGTCAAAAGAGGGTTAAAAAATGAAAAAAATTGTTATACATTTTGTACATTTATCTTAGTTTATTTTTAATCAGTTCATATGCGTGTCACGTTGGTATAGTGGAAACGTCACCAGCTTTGTATACTACAGTTTTGCTTTCGGTTTCAATTCTAGCTGAAGGCACGCAAATACTTTCTTTTATTTTTGAAATTACGACTCTATAATAATATATACAAAATCTGGACAAATTAAAATATCTTATTTTAGCGTATTTTACGACCGGGCAAAGTCGGGCCCCCTCCGTATTAGTGTATATATACATATATATATATATATATATATATATATATATATATATATATATATAATGAAATCATATAATATATCTTTACTAATGCAAACGTATCAGTATAGAGAAAGCTAAACACCGTTAATAGTAGCAATTACATTAATATATTTATTTAACATGATTTAAGATGAAATTAAGAAAACAAAACACCAATACAAATATTTGAAAATATATTTTTGATGTAATGAAAGTTATGACCTTGTTCGATAAAAGCCGTTGGAAATTCAAAAAAAATGTTGGCATAGCCTTGTGACAAAAAGTAAGATGTTTTGTCATATAGCCGTTAATATATTTTAAAAAGATATGATGCAATTCATATACTTTTTGGAACTAATATGTCCGTTATAATTCCAATATGGATGTGTAACTGAAAATACACTCATTTAATTTCAATTACACATCCACATATTGAAGTATAACGGACATATGTGTTCCAAAAAGATTATTTCATCATATATTTTAAAATATATTAAGGGCTATACGACGTTATAAAAAATTAAAATAAAAAAAATCTTACTTACTTACTATATATATGTGTGTGTGTGTGTGTGTGTGTGTGTGTGTGTGTGTGTGTGTGTGTGTGTGTGTGTGTGTGTGTGTATTAAGGAGTATATTTGGTAAAAACCGGAGGAAAAGTGCTCAATACGTTGGTAAAGTTAAATATGTTTTTTTAATATTTCAACCTCGGAGATTTTGCTTAAATCCTTACAAGTTGTTTAAATCGACAAGACAATAAAATTATCTTGCCAATCTATCTATCTATCTATCTATCTATCTATCTATCTGTTTATCTATCTATCTGTTTATCTATCTATCTGTTTATCTATCTATCTCTTTATCTGTCTATCTATCTATCTATCTATCTATCTATATATCTATATCTATCTATCTATATCTATATATATATGTATATAAATATATGTATATAATTATATATATACGTATATATACATATATAAATACATATATATGTGTATTTATACACACACGCACACACACACACATATATATATATATATATATATATATATATATATATATATATACACATATAATATATATATAAAGATCTATGTTTGCTATTTTTTTTGTTGTTTCTTTAATATATAATAACTAGGGCTGTGACAAGAGAATATTCTTTTCATTCTTTTGACTCTCAAATATATATCCGACACACTCAGACACATTAAATCAACTGAGAACCAAATCAGTCTATATAAAAATATATAATATATTAACGAATATATACACAAGAGTCAAAACAATGAAAATAATATGCCGTTGTCAGAAGCCTAATAATAACAATACTTCTATTTAATTCTAGAGGATTTATGGTGGAAAAAACGAAATTATTGTTTTGTTTCTTCCCTAAATAATATGTAATTTCATTTTTTTTCTATAAATCTTAAGATACTTTTTCTTTTGCTAAACAAAAATATATATAAACTAAAAACTAGATTCATATAAAGATCAGCATCACCCTTCTCTCTTCTTCCCCGTTCCATATTGACTGTGCAAATACCCTCACCATCACCACCCCAATAATTACATATTCTGTGCATCTATCGATACTCGTCGTTGTATTTCGAAAGATAAGATATTAATCTTCCTCCCGTGTTTTCTCCTTCATTGAACATATTTGCATTAGCATTCGCCTTTCTACTATGGCCATCGCCAGTTAACATTACAGGACATTTTGTCCAAAGAGCTTTCAAGCGATTCTATTTATAGAGTAGACTGTTGCAATAATCATTTCACTGATATCGTAAACACGTAATATTTATTATTATTTGTACTCACTAAAGTTATCACGCAGGTCATCATCAGAGAGTACTCTCTGCCAACAACCTGTGGTGTTCCCTGGAGTCTGATTGACAACAAATTTCCCCAGAAACCTATTTTTGATAACCTTTGCAAATAAATTGGCGTTATTGCAAGAGCTGTTTACCATTGAGTAGAAGTCTGATTAGTGCTTTCTTTCCTTAGTCTTTCAATTCTCTAACACTATTTGGTGAGGCACCAGTCTATGCCGACACTACAATGTTTTTTTTGGGGGGGGTCGAAGTAGTTAATTTACAATTTTATAGTTTTAGTTTTCTGGGTTGTATGCTGGATTCTGTTATCTCTTCACTTTTCTCTATTGCAGTTTCCAAATAACCGGTTAGTGTTTGTACTTTATGTGTGTCAGTCTCCATATGCCAGTGTTTTCCTTAACATTTCAGCGTTTTCTGTATAGTTTCAGTCTTTCGCTTGATTCGAATTTCTACTTTATTTGGGACTGTTCATATTGCTCCTACAATTATTATTATATTGATTTCCTCAACGTTCCATATTTCCTGAATTTCTTTGTCAACTTCTGCATATGTGTTTCATTTTTCTGTCTCTTTGATCTCCACCCTGTGTGTTCCTATTTACTTGGCTCCCTACGAGGGCAGAGTTAGACATAAGGTCAGTTTTTAATGCGGAGATAATCCAGTTCTCAAAAAACGGGCACTCTGAATAGAGAACAAAATAAAAAAATTATTTCAGTCATGAAGGATTTCTTTTCCACTAACCGATGAAGTGTAGCACCGGAACAAATACTAAACTGACCTGTGTGTGTGTGTGTGTGTGTGTGTGTGTGTGTGTGTGTGTGTGTGTGTGTGTGTGTTGTTGCTGAGACGGCAAACTCTACAATTTGGCAGTTTCTTACCTTAATATTAATTATGATGTTCGTTTTCCTTACTTGGATGAGTTTATATGTTTGTATCTCTATTCACAAAGAATTCTCGATTTCCTTTATCGTCTCCGGTTTGTGCATGTATCATTTGTCCGCATGGTCGAACTACAGCCGTTTGGAGAGTTTCCAGTGTATTAACTTCCCCACACAGTCGTGCCTGTCCTCATATTCTTTTTGACTAGTTTGTTGCATTCACTCATTATATAGATTATCGTTTAATCACTTTGTCCATGAGGTCTACATTTACTATTTTCCTGTGTTTTATCTATTTTAACTTTAATGTGGTTAGTTCTAATCGCGTTGTTCTGTGCAGCTGTCGGTAGCGATTTTGTTTCTCTGTTTGTGAGTCCTTTTCTCGAGTGATTTTCTTCTTTTTCATACTTATAAATCATTAGTGTAGCTCTTTCGCTTCCCAATTATTTTTCTTGCTTTGTTTTCTTATTTCATCGCTTTCTGTTTTTATTTTTTGTTGTTTTGTTTTTTGGGATGGTATCATTTTTTCTGTGTTTCTAGCTGCCACATTATTATTATTATTATTATTATTATTATTATTATTATTATTATTATTATTATTATTATTATTATTATGTAATACTTAATTTATAAATTAATTAAACGGTTTTAAAAACTTCTATTTTAAAGAAATCAATAATCAATAAAAAAAAAAAATTAAAAGTCAAACCAAATAAAAAAATCGATCTTACTGTTTACAAGGGTTAATTACGCTTCAACATAACATGGCCGTCTTAACTCAGTGTATTCAAAGGTTACGGACAAAGAAAAGTCAAGTAATTTGTCATTTTCCCTTAATTTGCTGGTGTTAGTAAATTATACCTGATGGGCGCAGATACCACAGAAAGTATTAGAAAAATAATTTTAAAAACATGACTTAATAGAATATTATAGTTTCTTACTTGGTTTTTAAATATTATATTGTGGTACTCGGCTTGGAAATATTATATTACTTGGTTTTGAAATATTATGTTGCATTACGTGGTTTTTAAATATTATATTGTATTACTTGGCTTGGAAATATTATATTGTATTACTTAGTTTTGAAATATTATATTGCATTACTCGGATTTGAAATATTGCATTACTTGGTTTTGAAATATTATATTGTATTACTTGGCTTGAGAATATTATATTGTATTACTTGGTTTAAAATATTATATTACATAACGTGGTTTGGAAATATTATATTGTATTATTTATTTTTTAAATATTATATTGTATTACTCTGCTTCGAAATATATATAATATTGTATTACTTGGTTTTTAAATATTATATTGCATTACTTGGTTTTGAATATTATATAACTAGGTTTGTAAATATCATGTTGCATTACGTGGTTTGGAAATATTATATTGTATTATTTGTTTTTTAAATATTATATTGTATTACTTGGCTTTGAAATATATATAATATTGTATTACTTGGTTTTTAAATATTATATTGCATTATTAGTTTTTAAATATTATATTGGATTACTTGGTTTTTAAATATTATATTGCATTACTTGGTTTTGAATATTATATAACTGGGTTTGCAAATATTATATTATATTACGTGGTTTTGAAATATTACATTGTATTACTTGGCTTTGAATATTATATTGTATTACTTGGTTTTGAAATATTACATTGTATTACTTGGTTTTGAATATTATATTGTATTACTTTGTTTTGAAATATTATATTTTATTACTTTGTTTTGAATATTATATTGTATTACTTTGTTTTGAAATATTACATTGTATTACTTGGCTTTGAATATTATATTGTATTACTTGGTTTTTAAATATTATATTGTATTACTTTGTTTTGAATATTATATTGTATTACTTTGTTTTGAAATATTACATTGTATTACTTGGTTTTGAATATTATATTGTATTACTTGGTTTTTAAATATTACATTGTATTACTTGGTTTTAAAATATTATATTGCATTGCTTGGTTTTAAAAACTATTATTTTAAAATAAGTAATAACCAGGATATATTCATGAATGTCGTCTTTTTATAATCATGTAATATGGCTGTAACGCTCGAATCGTTTTCGTCACACTTCATACTTCTCTCGAGCTTCCACGGTGTTCGATATCGCCGCGATGGAGCAAACAAACAGAAATAGAGAAATTCGACTTAGGTTTTTTTTCTGTTTTAGCAAAAGGCAATTATTGACGTACTTTTCAGACAATGACTGCTGCAATTGTTTTTAATGTTCATTTTGTCTGTCATGTGATTAACAAAACTCTTCCGTCTCGACTAACTTTAAAGTCACTCGCCGCCACCACGGGGCCATACGTTCATCTCGCATGGTTCGCACTTTCCTTCTCTCAATCTCTAGCTGAACATAGCCAGCCATTTCTAGCCTTCGACTTCACACATCCACCTTCCCAGACGCGTACTTTGCTTCTCATCGACCACATGCTGTTTTTTTCTTTTTCTTGAGACGCAAGCTCGCGCATACCTGCTAATTTGCATAGTGCTCAAACGGTTGCTGCAGCTAATACCTTCGCTAGCCATCTATCCTACCGCCGCTTCTGATACTTTCACACGCGCTTATACGCGCTCTGTTATAAGCTCACATTAAAACCAAAATACATGCATAAAACTTCTAGTTTAGTTTATATCATTAGTGTTATTCGAGAAAATTATGACGGGAAAACATTTTTAAATTATATGGTACTAGAAGACTTATATCACACTTAACAACTTAGATAAATAAATAGATAAATAAAAAAAATTTAAGCGTTCGATACGTTCAAGAATGTCAGTGTTTTAAACAACTGATCCTCACCAGTTCTATAGGAGTGATCGTTTGGGAATACGAGATGCTGTATACATTTGGGTGTGCGGATATATAAAATACTTCAGGTAACTGAGTGCTCTATTTTGCACCGTTCCAGCTCACCCTTGGGCAAAGTGTAGCATTTGTTTGCTTTACTCTGATATTTCACAAGGATAGATTACAGGGTGTAAGAAAAGCTCCTCGGCCGTGTTGAAGGCAGCCCATCTAGAAGAAAGAGATGGGTACGTCTCATATTTATTTAAAACAGTTATTGAGAATTTTGGATTCCAGGTATAGGAAGCAAGAAGCAGTCAACTCAGTTAATAAAATTATTCTACTCTCGAGGTATTCGAATATACATACCTTTAAATTAAATTTCTGAAATTTATCTTCGAACTGTGAAGGCAATGATGTGCATCGCCTTGTTCCATTTGTCTCTGTTAAAAGCGTCGAATCTATTTGGAGAAATAACTTTGTTTAATTATTTGGATCTATCGGACTACTGTTCTTATCTTGAGTGTGATTTTCACGACGTTTCGGTCGATGTGAGCTCCGACCTTCTTCAGGTATATCTTGTCAAACTCAGGAATGTTTCTGTCGAACTTGAGAATGTGAACAGAATTTCGAGCGAAACCTTTCATTACTTCACGGGGGTAGCATGCTCTTGTTCCGTCAGACATGACTGAATACAGGTCCTAAGTAATTCGCAATTGCATTTTTCGGTCGCCCACACTGAGGATTGAACCTTCAATCTCCAGGAAAATATCACTTTTTACAATTGATTTTACCAAGTACTCTAACAAATTCGTATCAGAATCGTCCGCAAGGACCCATGGCGCAGTGATTAGAGTCATGGCTGATGGAACAAGACTACGTTACCCCCGTCAAGTAAATAAAAGGTTCCGTTCGAAATTCCGTTCGAAATTCCCGAGTTCCACAAAATCATTCCCGAGTTCGTCAAGATATACCTGAAGAAGGTCGGAGATTACATCGACCGAAACGTTATGAAGATCATACTCAAGATGAGAACAATAGTCCGATGAATCCAAATTATACGAATAACCAATCCCCATCTCAAAAATTCAGAAACGTCAGCTTTGTTTAATATAAATCCTTTTTCCACATTTGGTCATGATGAGACAAACGCATCAATATGCGTGACGCCAAAGTCTCACGTATTCTCTCTAACCTTACGATTACAATTCCAGTTTTATTTTCTTTTTCTATTCATTGTGTTCACATAACTGTGAATTGCAAAGCTAACACTAATTACATTAGTAATTTCCTGGTTGGTCTTCGATGTGTGCTGATACTGTATTAGTTGTTGGTCTCGTTGCTTGGGAATCACATTCATCTTGTATAACTGCTGATTCATAACATTGACGTCGAGGTTATCCTCTAATCGCATTCATTGCAGCAGACCACAAGAGAAGACGAAGAGATGAACTCACGAAATCAGTTTGATTAGATCTGATCAGCTTAAACAACGGATCAAATCCGTTCACATGTCAAACGGAATAAAGTTGAATTCTTTAATTCATTTAATAACGTATTTTTTTAATTGTAGACTTAAGTACAGAAGCATAAACGTAATATCAGCGTACAACAGATCATTTGAATTATTTCGATTATTCAAACTATTGCTCTCATCTTACATCGATATAACCTCCAACCTTTTACATTCGGAATCTTTACGTTGAACTCGGGAATCGGGACGGAATTTCGAATGCCAATTCACCCTTTACCGTTGCACACATACATATCGCGTGTAAAGCTTTTCAACAAAACAGACAAAATACTACGTGATAAACATTATGAAGGATCTGCTTAATAAAATGTTCAATTTTCTGAAAGTTACAGAACTTGATAAGAAATTTTTAAAAACAAAACAAAAATCTTTTTACCCATCTCCTAAAATATTCTTACCCTAACAAAAAACCTGTGGCATAATAATATTACAAATAAGCTACGATAAATAACCTCTTACGACATTAAATCGACCTACAATGTCGATATACCATTAAAAACTTACTAATAAAAGCAAACTAGAACACTGTATTTAACACACGGGGGTAGCTTGTACACTTTTTTTTTCGGTGAAAAGTTTTAAGGTTAAGATTAAAAACTATAACAATGGTTCGAATAATTCAAATACGATGCGTTATCAATCCTTATCAGGAAAATCTCGCAACAAATCCATTTCAAAGAGCACCTTCCGTTTTTTTTTTGTTATTTTTTTCCTTTTTATTTTTTTCTTTCGCCTCAAACAATGCAATTTAGACGTAAGAAGCTACTATTTGGGACAAAATGTAAATATAGGGATTTGAGCAGCTAGATGTTTGTTCACATTATACTTAAACTTCTGCATATCAGTACAGTGAGGGCAGCAGGAGCCCGGCTGGGAATTAGAAAGTCTAGCAGTTCGAGGGAATAAATTACTAGAGGCTTTCCGGCATCTACTTATCTATACAGTGTAGGATGAGTTTTAGTTGTTTGTCGGGTTATTCTGAAGTATTTAAGTCAAGGGACTAGTACTTTGAGACTCTTCATATTAAAATACTTGTAAAACACACACAAGTATGCAATACTTCGAGATGAGTTGAGGGTTGAAGTTTGGTCGATAATGCAGAACCTATTATATTGTAGACTCTTTCTGAATCCTTTATAGGAGCAAGAGACAAGTTGCAAATACACCAGATCAGATATGGCAAGAATACTCTATGTATGGACGAATGTCGAATAGAGATACTAGCAGTTCAGCCCCTATGAACTATTCATAAATTTATGTGCATATATATATATATATATATATATATATATATATATATATATATATATAAAGCTGAATGTCTGTTTGTGTATGTGTGTGTGTCTGGTCACGAATAGGCTCCTATATGGTTGACTATTTTAAAATCTGATTACATATAATGATAGAAGATGTGTCGAGACACAGGAATGGCTATGTTTGATCTGGCAGAACAGTGGTTCATTAAAATTGTGGGGTCTGCGTTCGCGCCTGGTCCACAAAGTATGGAAATAAAAAATTAAAAATTTAAAAAAAAACGTTTACACGTGTTTTTGATATAGATGTACATAAGAATACTTTTAACTTAAAGTATGTTTTAACTTAAATTGGGATGGTATAATAAAATTGTGGCGTCTGCGTTCGCGTCTGGCCTCCATAGAATGGAAATAGGCACACACTTCAATAAAGAATTTTCATATCTATCTGTGTAAGTATATTTTGATAATTATGTTTCTGTTTGAAGAAATATGGTATAATAAAATTATGGGGTGTTCGTTCGCACCTGACCTCCATAATATGGGAATATGTGACAAAGTTTAACAAGGTTTTTTTAATATAGATCCACAGAAAATTGTGATAAGTGTTTCAGTGCGAACAGGTATGGTATAATAAATTATGGGGTTTATATATTTTATTATTACTTTCATCATATTTTGCTTTGGTTTTTATACCCCCAAATTCAACCCAAATTTGCAACCCTTTCTTTTCATAACCTATCATACTTTCATAAATCAGAGTCCATTTTCTGTAGGCTGTTTTTGAACCCAGTCAACGACAGGTACTTTTGCTAGCATATATATATATATATATATATATATATATATATATATAATAGTTTGACTTTCTATCCAGGTAACTTACATCTAAAATTTCAAGTGTTTAGGCCCAAAATTGGCGCAGGAGTTTAGTAGAGTTTTCAAAGGTCACATCGTTGAACTTTGACATCTTAACAGCCAAATTTCTGATTGAAACCCGATTAAAAAGATTTTCCCATATCTCAAACACCCTCATGTCAAATCTCGAGTCTGTAGAATGAAAACTGACAGAGTACTTTGGTAGAGAAATGTACACAGGACAGACAGACACACACACACACACAGATATATATAGATAGTATCAGATGTGAGTAATTTTCTAACACAGTAGAGGGGTCAGTCCATGTCGGTAACAACTTAGATATCGTCTGTCAGCTAGTCATGATCCTATTGCACAATCCGAAGATACTATTGAAGCCATTGGTTTCCACGATATTTTTCAAGTCAGGATTATTTCTAGAAAAACATCAGGTATATGCTTATGCTTATGGGAGAGACGACGTCAAGTTTAGTAACATATTAAGTGAAGGTGATTTTTGTGGAACGAACTAGATTCGAACTTGGAATACCCAGTTCGTTAATTTGCCGTTAACCACTGAACCACCATCACAATCCTGTCGGATAGTGATTCAAACTTTGAGCTGATGAACACAATGCTTGTAGTACATTGGGGTATGAAGATACGTGTCGTTCATGCGGATTTTACAATAAAACAGATGAAAAGCACATGACATAATTCTGATCATATTTGAAGAAGTAATTATTAGTGATGGGATGATTCCAATATTTTCCCCGGTTCCAATACAATTACTGATTCAGATTCTTTATTAATCTCTAAATATTTTACTATAAAAGTGTTATTTTGTCCCGATAACTGTCAAAAAACATCTTAAATATGCATATATTCTCTCAAACGTAAGAACACACTTGTGATGGGATGGTATACAGTCTTACTGGAAGTTTAAATCTATATATATTTATTATTTCATTATTACTATAAGCAGTGGAAGATGTTTCTTAAAATAAAATCGAATAAAAAAGATAATTAATGGAATCGGTTTGGGCATCGGAAAATAGGCTCAAAATTTCCCGATTCCGATTAATAGTCCCAACACTAGTAATTATATTCCAGAAAATTTACGATTAAAGTATTTTTTTATTCTGTAGTGTTAATGCTTCTAAATTCAATTGTTTTAAAATAAATGTAAATGTTCTAACATAACTTAACATTGATCTTTTGTATCGTGCCTCAGTTACATGTAAACTGATTCGGCATTAATCCATTAATTCCAAGTTATTTTTAAGTGGATTGATTAAGTGCGTAACGTATATAAGTAAAGATTAATACACACAAATGACGCTAAAAACAGGTGATAACGCCTGTCTTTACTAAACAAATGAAATCTTCCCAAATTGTATTCATTAATTTTTCCTTCAGCTTCAATAGCAGCTTTCAGTGAGGATAGAAATCCTGCAACGATCACTTGGTCTTTGTCCACCTTGGACATTGCTCAACGTAGTAATATTTTAATGGTTTGCAGTCGATGCCATCTATTTTCTAGGATTACCAGTAACGCTGTACTTTCCAAATAATTTCAAGTGTTATAATGCTATTAGTGTGTCTAGAATGACTCTTATGTTTTGATAATGAAGCAAAATTATGCGACATTATTCTATCTATAAAAATGTTATATAGATTTTCATTTATTGTTTAATAATATGAAGTACAATTAAAGATGCTGAAATACAGAAAGCATAAAGTCACATTGAAGCCCTGACTTAGTAAAAACAAAATAATAATGTATTGATGTGTCCCAGAAAGCGATATATTCGCTTGTAGTAGCTGAGTGGTCTTTGTTACCAAATCTAAAAATACAATCTAGTAAGTCGCCTTAATGTTTGATTGGTTGAAGTCGTAACTGGCAATTTGCTGAAGCTTTGGACTTTCCATGTATTTTTTTTGTCTCTCACAAACCGTTATTCCCGTCCGAATTTATAGCATACACCAGCCAATCGTATTCTTATGAAGCGCGGATGTGTTCATATACATTACATAACGCATGTACGCAAATAACTTATGTACACGGTATGGTACATAAATACTTATTTTTTAATTTAAAATATATTTTAGTCTATGTAATGAGTTCGAAAGAAAAAATAAACAATTTAATTTATAAAACATGCAAACTTCTCACATGTCAGCGTTTTCAGTCATTGAATGTATTTCAAGTGATGACGCACTATATTAATCGGCTTTTTATTTATTTTTTTACCTTCAAACAAATTGTTTTTAATAGAAAATATGTCTGTTCTGTCGATGTCATTTTAGACGAATACAATTAACTTTACCTGATGAGATCTGTCATTGGACTGTTTTATGTTTTTTTACGCCTGACATTTAATCAGAATGTTTAAGAATTAATCTCGTTTGACATGTCCAAATATTAAGATAATCTTAATTTGCAATATAAACAAAAAGGCGAAAGATCATCACAACATGTCTGTCGAAAACATACTTGAATTATTGCGCATATGTTCTGCTTCTGTAGATTAGCAGGACAAGCCCACAAGAACACAACTAAACAAATGCTACACAAGTAAACAGATTGGTAAGAAAACAGAAGACAGTTGAGTACACCTTGCAGAGCATCAAATAAAACAGTCTTGGTGGTATAGATCATACGTAGTAGTTTTAAATACTGAAAATGCTGCGGATATTTTTTTTATTATTAATTTGTGCACTGTTATTCTCATCTTTATAGTTGTTGTTTCACGGCGTTTCTGTCAACTATTATTCCTCTGGCCTTCCTCAGGTAGTTAAACGCAACGGAAAAGGAATGCTGTGTACCGTCGCGGTAAACCACCTGACAAAGACTAGAGAAATAATTGTCCAAAACGTCGTGAAACAACAACTATGAAGATAAGGATAACAGTCCGCAAATAAATAAAGAAAATATTATATAAATTAATCATCTCAAAGGATTCCAATAATAAAATAAAATACTACGGATGTGTTCTGTTGCAGTGTAGTAGTAGTAGTAGTAGTAGTAGTAGTAGTAGTAGTAGTAGTAGTAGTACCAGCTCACAGAATCGACTAAAGAAATGCAAACAGATATATTCAATATCAGAAGGTAGTAGAGGTGGCTTATCACTTACAGGAATTGTTAACTTACTTTTTACTTGTAAAAGGTATGACATCGATGTGGGGTTTGAGGTTTTCTTAATGTGGGCACGACTTCACCTTCACAAGTTGTTTGTCGCAAAATGATTCGTACATTCATTCTGAAAATGAAATATTGTTGATATATAACCAACATTTTTCGTCAACTATTTTTCGTCGCTATCAGATAATCTGGGTGGCTCCCATCAAATACAAATGAATGCAGGTGGTGTAGATGACACGTAGCAGTAGTTTATTAACTTTTCTATCATTTGGCATTATTGTCTTTCAATTAGTTCGCATGTGTCCCGTTGTGATATAGTATTAGTACTTGCCCACAGCGCGCATTCAAATTGTTTCTTTATATCGCACGTACTTTTTTATTTATTGCATTTTCACCACAAACAATGCATAGTGCAACTTTGATGTAGGGGACTACTATCTGGGACATAATATGTGGGAAATTAGATAGTCATATGTCTGGTGGTAGTATTTAGCTTTCTCTGACCTTTTCAGATTTGTAGGTGTATAATTAGATGTATAGTTGTAAATTTTCATTGTTTTCTTTTTAAATTTATTTTGTATTTTGTTGTGGCGTGTTAGTATCAACCCACAAGAATGGACTAAACAAATGTCACATAAGAAAGAAGGAGGTAGCTCAGTTAGATATGCACTTACTGTACTGTTAATTTTTATTTGTAAATTGTTTGACACCTACATGGGAGGTTAGATGTGTCCGAATGTGAACACCACATCATCTCTACAAGTTGTGTGTTAAAAGGTGACATCTACATTTATTCTGAACAATAAATATTGCTGATGTGTATCTTTACAGGACACCATTTTTGTCGCCAGCATATTTTTTTGGATTGCGGCGCATCAAATATACAGCTAAAGTTTTAATAGTGAAGATTACACGTAGGAGTAGTTCGTTCAGGTCTCTTTATCAATTTTCATTGTTTTCCTTTTGTTTTTTCAATAACAGTTGTACAATTTATCAAAACTGATGGTAAATTTAGGTTAAACAATAAGTTCATTTTTTTTGTGACACAATATACTGACACGTAACCCGAACGCTGGTTTTTAACTTCTAACGGAATTTTCTGCTTACTCTGACTCTATGTTGAACACATTGTTTTCACACTAGTTCATGTACGCGCATTGAATATTAAACTACAGAGTTTTATGCATGTACAAGTACGTAATTTACCATTAATTATAAAGGTTTCATTTTTCTGTGTTTATAAGTCTCGGTGCTGTGTTGCTGTTATTAATTGGATAATTTAATACTTGTTGCCAGTAATAAAACGAAAAAATAATTTAGTATGACAATTATCTTATCTCGTTATTGAATCACCATTATCTTTTATAGTAAAACTATAAGAATTAATATGATCAATTAAAAAATGTCTAGTAAACATAGATATTATCAAGTATACGTCTAAAGATATCTTAATAGGAAATGATGGCAAGGTAAACGTACAGCTTCTTTATTACGTTTTTGTGTCGTTAACTATCGACGAAACCGATATCTGTTCGATATGAGAAAGAGAGGATGAAAATATACAACGTAGAAAATCTTGAAATAAAACAAAATAAAACAAAATAAAACAAAATAAAGCAAAAATCAAAAAGAAATTGTGACTTTACGTAAAGAAATCATATTAGTAATTCATTTCGTTTTTTTTTTCTTCGATTCTTTGTCAGGTATTTGAATAACGACTCACGACTCATAGAACGCTTAATCTTACGTCTGAGATGTTTGGATTCCGTAAAGAGGAGTTTTTTTAGTGAAAAACAAAATTACATGTACTTTGTTCTAAATGCGCTTAACTTCCTGCTAACATTCATGATCTACAAAAGAATCATGATCGTTTTTCGCTGTACATCACGCAGAATTCGATTTATATAGAAAATCACTGACTATTTCGAGATTTATACGGAAAACTAAATAATAATCTTAACTTTTCAAAATTTATTTTAAGAAATATAAATTTAAAAGTAAATTATTGTTCTATTCTATAATTCATAATAGGAAAAATGCAAGTAAATAATAAATGAAAACTCAGAAAACATTTATTTTTAAATCATACACTGGAAAATTAATAATAAATCATATGTAAAGTCTATTAAGGTTTGTTTTCGTATTATATTTTCATTTTCCTCAAATATTCACTGTAAACTAAGCAGTAGAATAAAAACTTAGAAAAACAGAAAATAATGGACAACACGTGAGAAAAACAGCTATTTGCAAAGGTATGCACTGAAAATAAAGAAAGTGGCGACACTTCAATAAAACTTTTATTTTCAAGACTATAATAAAATGATAGACAAAATCTTAGCAAAACAGTTATTGAAAAGGCATACAGTGAAAATGAAGAAATAAACGAAACTTAAACAAAATATTTCTCATCATGAGTATAATCGAAAATAAAGAAATAAGCCACATTTTAGTAAAGCAGTTATTTTGAAAATTCTACACTGGAAAAGAAATAATAAACAAATTTTAGCAAAACTGTTTTTGTTAAAAGTATAAACTGAAGAGTAAGTAATAAACCACATCTTAGAAAAACAATTATTTTCAAAAATATACACTGAAAATAAAGTAATAAACACAATTTAGTAAAACTGTCATTTTGAAAAGTATACACTGAAGAGTAAGTAATCGATGAAACATTTTTATAACAAACAATTGCAAAAATTGAAATAAGATATGCTAAAAAGTTAGTAGTAACTTAAAGTCTAGATAAACTATTATTTAAATAAGAATTGAACTTAATGTTAATTAGTTTTAAAATACAAATAGTGTAATAGGTTTATACTGAAAATTTTATTATAACATTAAAACTTCATTTTAAAATGATTGATATCATACATCTAGAAGTTTGAAATATTTATTAATTTATAATTGCAAATTGATTTTTAAACGTTCAGTATTAACATACACTTCTGTGGAATGAATCTCACTGTTTTTACTATATACGAGGGTCTTTCCAGAAGTAAAGTCTTCTATTTTTATAAGTAAACATTTTGAAGAACTGCAAAAACAGGAGTGAGACTATCAAAACGAGTTATCTTCTGGGCCCCATCATTTATTTTTCTCTGCCATTCTCAATCTACTTTTGGCAAGAAATTCAGAGAATCACTTCTGTATCTGGTGCGCATATATGGCAGTGGTTGCTTTCTTAGAATCTCACACTACACACTATTTAAAACAGAGAGATGTAACTTTCAGGTCATAAACGGATAAGTTCAGTCATCATAACATACGAATGCCAATCTCCTCTGATCAATTTCAGCAGAATAAAAAAAAGTAGGAAGCATCATTTCTGAAACAACTCTCGTACTTATGAAAACGATAAAATGATCTAGTAATTTTCAATCAACTTTGGTAATAGATTGGATATGTCTTCAATTTTATATAATCAGTAAAAACCAGTTGGAAGCGTTTATCTAAACAAGTCTAACATTAACTATAACATTTGCATTAATTAGCAAGGATTTATCTGAGGCGGCCATTTTTTCTGCAGGTAGATGCCATAGACACCGCATTATAATGATATGTTTTTGTCCATGAATCTTCTTGAGGTTGATTAGGAAAACTTACTTTGTGTGCTGAACTGTACGTAACTTGTGTCTGGCTAAGAATAGTCAACTATCGATTAATATGTCGGCTACCAGTTAAATAACTTGTAATAAGTCAATAAAACGTCTTTCCAGTTATGTCTATATTTGATAAGAACTAAAGAATCCATCCACTTTATTTAGTCTATTCGTGTTAGCCATAGTTATGTAAATTTGTTTCTTATTATGCTAATCTTATGCTATTATCAGGATGTATAGCCTGTAGTAAAATGGGTGCAACCAGATCAGACTGTCTGAAGATATCGGCTTTCTGACCTAAGATGAAAACAAATCGACATTAAATAATCCTAAGATTGTTAATATGCTGTAAAACAAAGCAATCAAACCAAACTTCATGAATATTTGAAGCTATAAACCACTTAAATTATACATTTTTTTTACTAAAATGACCGGATTCGAAAGTAAATAACGCAAAAGGGTTGATATACCGTAAAACAAAACAATTAGATTATTAAACCATATATATATATATATATATATATATATATATATATATATATATATAACAATTTCATTATCAAATATATATATATATGTGTATATATATATATATATATATATATATATATATAATACTAGTAGGGAGATCCGATGTTCCCCAAGATTGAACGAGAATCAACGAATGTTTCATCCTTCAATATTTTATTGTCATCAAAATCGGACAGTTTTCAATGAATTCGATAAATCGCCTGCTCTAGTTAGGGACTCATCATTGTGAAAAGCTCCATATGCTTCCCCACAGCAACATAGTCCATAATGCATTGTAGATTACATTGCACTTTAGAGAACCCAATCTTGATTTTATAAAATTATTTTAAAGTATAAAACCAAATTCAAGTATCATGGTTCATTTGTACTCTAAACAGAAGCATTTAAAGTAAACACCTTATACAGCCTAACATCACAAATGCATTTGAGAAGTTATATTACAACCTGGCATATAAAATATACAGTGGATTCTTTTATATGAAAGGGGCCCGTTCGAAATGAATGTTTTTGTTTAAAGAACAATTGAACCATGACACTTGACTGTTGCATTTTAAACTTTAATCCAAGCTATTATTTTTTTTACAAGGTAATCACCTCTTATCAAGACCCGGAAGCCACTCAGGGATAAGGGTTATGGTGTGTACAATACGTTAGTGTTGGAGATTTGATACAGCGTCTTACTTAAGGAGGCGGTTCATCAGGAATTTTTACACATTGGACTTGAAGATATCCAGGTTGTAGTCAGGTCGGAAACAAGCAACCGGAACAGAGTTCCACAGGCGTGCACTTCTAAGAAAGAAGCTTTGTTCATGGAATCTACGTTTTGATTTTGGCACAGATAAGGAGTGGGGAAAATTTTTGACAGTTGTTTGAGCTAGGCGGGTGTTTATCGTGAAAGATTAGCGAGAGTATGGAGTTCAGACTAACACCTGCCATGGTAGTAACGATAAAACAAAAACAGGCTCGCAACGTCTCTCCTGTGGGAGAGACGTTGCAGGGAAGAGAAAAGGACATCACCCACTAGACCACTAAGTCTATTTTGTACTCTATCAAGGCAGAATAGGCTGTTTTTAGCAGCTCCTACCTAGATGTGGCAGCAGTATACCATCGTTGGCCGAACCTGGTTTTTATACAGATAGAAAATTGCATCAGGGGTGAGATATCTTCCGGAGCGGTAAAAGGATCCTACCATTTTTCCAGCGATCTTGGCAATTGACTTGATGTACGTATTCCATTTCAGGTCAGGGGTAAAGGTTAAGCCCAGAAGCTTATCAAAACATGGAGCTTCCGCTAGACGAGAGCCACCCATATCAATTGATGCCAGATGGGGATCAGAGCGTTGATGATGTAAAGATAGGAGCTTGGTTTTAGATGCATTAAAAGTAACCAGCCACCTCCTCACCCACTGTACCACGCGCTCAAGATCAGAGGAGAGAGAATCTGAGAGAACTTTGTCATTTACGGCCTTTGATGTGTTGCCATACATGGTTGTGTCATCAGCATAGATGTCAACGAATGATTTAAGTATGTGTTTTGGGAGATCATTGATGTATATCAGAAAGAGAGTTGGGCCCAGGATGGACCCCTGAGGGTCTCCAGCATTAATATTGATGGCCTCTGATTTCAGCCCATCAACTACTACTCTTATGATCCTATCGGAGAGAAATGATTTTATGATCGAGGAAACATTTCCAGTTATACCGTAGCTGGAAATCTTGTGAAGTAGGCCCTTATGCCATGCCTTATCGAAGGCCTTTGATATGTCAAGAGAAATTGCCCTAGAGAGGAATCCTTTGTCAGGAAATTCGCTAATCCTGTGAGATATAACAATTAGCACATCTGCTGTAGATCTGGCAGAACGGAAACCATATTGCATGTCACTAAGAAGGTTATTTCTACTGAGATGGTTGACTACTTCTCTATTTAATATGGATTCAAGCAGCTTACTCATGACACAGAGGAGACTTTATGGTCTGTACTGAGAGAGAGAAAACTTATCATCTGAGTTGTTAAATGCAGGGCATACTAATGAGTTTTTCCATGGTGTTGGGAAGCACTTCTCTTTAAGGCAACGCTTAAAGTGTTTTATAAGAATGGGGGCAAGTTCTAGTTCAAGCTTTTTAAGCACAACGATTGGAATGCCGCCAGGGCCAGTTGTTTTACTGGAATCAAGGATTAGCTTGGCGATATAAAAAAAAGTTTTATAAAATCAACACTAGGTTCTCAGCAGTAAATGTATACTACAATATATTTTAGTGACTGCAAGACGCACCTGACGCTCATTCTCGGTTCACCGGGAGAGGTCCCCAAATAGAGCATTTAATCAATCGATTTGAGTAAAAATGGGCGAGTTCATCGGTTTTGATGACAATAAAAACATGGGAGGGTGAAACATTTGCATATCATCATTCAATCCTGAGCTAAGTACGATCTCCCTGCTAGTATATAGATATGACATGGTCGATTTTCTCAGTTATGCTATTGAAGATAGTAATTCCACTGTTGTGGGGACGATAGAGTGCAAATATAAACACAGTAGTGTGAGCAAGTCCAAGTGGGAAGCACATGTAAGGTAAATTAGGATCTTCTCTAGAGATGCCCCTACCACATGAAAAGTCGTCTTTAATGTAGGCACATACTCAATGCCATGGCGATTTTGGGGGTCAGATTTAGAGGTTAAGTTAGAGTATCCTTTAATTACGAACTCATCTAGGGATGAAGTCGGTCTAATGCCAGTTCGCTTAGAAATAATAGGTTTGGCTTAGTCTCCTGTAATAGAGCTTGAACCTCTGGAAGGTTGGAACGTATACCCCTGATGTTGGAGAAGGAGACCTGGTAGTGGGGGTCGGCATTGATAGTTGGAGATCTGGGTTTGATCGAGTATTTCTTTTCTGAAAACCTTTCATGATTGAGATTTTTAATTTGTAGAATAGGTCGACAGACTTGCTTAGAGCAGAGCAGAGGGGGAAAGTAAGAGAAAAAGGAATGAATTTTTTTTGTAGCACATGATAAGGTAAAGTCGTAACAATTACCTACTAATATGGTATTGAGAGGCCCCACCAGAAGCTACTTCATGGTCCAGAATCCATTCACCAAATGGCAATACAGTAGTCCCAGTACTTTGCACCTGCTGATAGGACAGCCTCCTTAGTGGTTAATCCAAGGTTCGGGTCCATGACTAATACGGATAACGTCAGTCCAGTCGAAACGCTTACCTCCAGCACCCGTATTAGTGACATGGCCACAAGCATAGACAAAGGAACAGAGTTTCCAACAGCTCTGGCAACTGTTCACACAAAGTACTGCCAACCTAGTAAAAAACTTTTTCTTCTCCCTGTGTCAGAAAAATCACTCATTGGAAAAATGAGGACTGAGGGACAAATAAGGAGAAGCGAGAGTAACTAGAGCTGCTAAAAACGCATCCACGGTGCGTTGTCTACTCTTCATTACAAAAAAATAATAATAATATAAAAAGGTTCAAAGGACTTATTAATATTTACTTAGTATAAGTCCGTAGTTGTAATTCGAAATTAGAGATATTTGAAGATAAATTCCCCTCCCATATTTACGAATGTATTTATATTGTGGATTCGACGTGGCCGTCAAAAAACGTAATCCAAATAGATGACTTGTTTGCTATAAGTAAGAATCGAAAGCAAAACATCTAGCGTTTCGGCCGCATGCTCTACCAATGTCTTTATCGAGAGAAAAACAATTAAAACCTTAATATTAAAGGACTTGAAGAAATGAATTTTATGTGAGCATGCGCAGAAAGCAATAAAACATGTCGGTCAGTTAAAATTAATATTTGCCATTTAAATTTGCCGATATATGTCTGTACGCGTTATTCATCCAAACAAGCCAATATTTTACTCGTTATAAACTATCCTTGATGCATGATTAATGTTTCCTGTTAATGTCACTGTTATGTGACCAGTATTTTAATAGTTTACCTGTTAAATATTTACACACACATGCATTTAATGTTAAGTATATATATATATATATATATATATATATATATACTTTACTTTTTGTGTCCAGAACGAGGAATAGTAAATTGTTCTATCAAGTGCGCGCCTTGACAGTAAATGCCACATCCTAGCAATAAACATGTTACTAATAGAATAGAGTATCAGAAAGTACAAAGCATTTCAAGCCTTTTCATTGAAACCATAGCAACAGAGTGATATAATGATGCTAGTATGACTGCAACTGCTGAAATCATTCACCCCACCCTGCCCCCGGACCGTCGCTGCTATTAGCTGATCGAGATCTGCGTAGTTGGATCTCATTGATTAGCGCATTTCGATACTTTTTTCTTTTACTACCAACGAATGTTTGTGTGGAAGATGCAATATAATGTTTTTGTCGGATAAAGTAGAAATGTGTTTCGTTCTTGGTGTCATCGTAGAGAGTTGAAAGTGGTGCCCATTCTGCACACGCAATCATATTTTGCAATAAAACTTCCAATTAGTGATAACCTTAGGAATTGACCCAACGAGTTTCAGCCAAATAAACCCCCCGCGTTTAATACGTCATCATGGGATGTTCTCCAAATGTGTTGATTGGCTTCTTTTATTCAGACAGCTCGTTGTATTCTACACTATATAACTTTTCTTTGTGCTCTAATGCAATGCCGATTATAGCAATATATGTCCCTCGCTATGATCGTACAAAATTCTAGAAAATTCTACTTTTGCAAGCAAACCAATAATAAACGTAATTATTCAAATATGTTTCTGATTTTTTCAGACGCTGATTGATTATTTGTATTATTTACTTTATTCGCACTCATTGTAACGTTGTAACGTTGTAACGTTGTAGTTATGTGTTAACACAGACTCACACGTTACATGTAGAGACCATTCGCAAAGGAACAGAAAGGAACGGAAGAAATTCGCCTCAGATTTTTTAGTTAAAATGAAATTATATGATTGTTTCAAAAATAATCTATTGCTTTTTATTTTAAACTAGCGTGGGTGCTCGGCGTTGTCCATGTGTTAGTAAAAAAAAAGTGGTATCAGGCATGCAGGCTAAAACCTGTACCGCGAAGGAGCAAGAGAATGTGAAAATAAAAATGTGACGTCTTTGCCATTGCGTCCATCGCCAAACCGGAAGCGGCGAAGTTTTAAATTGAGGCTCCTCAATCGAAAATAGGGGATCTTTCTAAAATATCGACGAAAAAACGACCCCTCTTTGTAGAAAAGTGCCCAGTTGAGGATGAAGGAATTCATGTTTTTAGCCAATTTTTCGATATTTGTCGTCCGATGGGTCCAGCTTCAAAACGATACCGATCTCGTGAAAATATGTCGCCTCTATCGAAAGTTTTAGGAAGACATACATACATTTAAACAGACAGGTGAAATTTATATTATAGAAGCCTCAGTTTATTTCGTCTGACACGGCTTAAAAATCTCTCGCCGCCAACACTGGTCCACACGTCCATCTCCACCGGTTGGTCTTTTCTCGTTCTTGTCACGTGATGCATTTTTCTCTTTCCGCTTTTCTTTCTTTTTTATTTCTCTTCCGCCTCTATGACGTCACTTCGCTATGTGCCATATGGCTGCATGCAGCCACATACAAGCGCGCCAGTGGCTCTCTTACATCATACTAAATGTTATTTACTACCTGGTTATGACTGACGACACGAGAACATACTACTATTGTGAATTAAATAAAAGGGTCCCCATCAGAATTCTGTACAGGTTCCCGGGTTTAACAGAACGATTCCTGAGATTGGCAGAATAATTTTCGAGTTCAACAAAAGACATCCAGAAAACGTCGGAAATTACAAATGCCGGAACGTTGTAAAATAAGGCTTAAGATGAAAACGGTAGCCTGAATAATCTAAATCATACGAGTTAATTCTATTACTGCTGTGTCGTGAACAATCCGATATAAACAAATCAGTTGTTAGTCTTGATTGGTAAAAGCTGCGAGCAAACACACAATTAATCAACCAATAATGTTTATTGTGATAAAGGTACACGTATCTCGAGTTCGTACAATAAACACTATGGACGTCGAGCGTTAGGACAACAAAAATATTCTTTTCATTATTTTCTGTCTCGAATATATATCAATTAATATCTTATATGTCATTAGATAGAGTGATGTGAATCTCAATTGATTAACTCTGCCTCAGTGTGTGATATATACACGAGAGTCAAAACAATGATAAGAGTATTCTCTTGTCATAGCCCTAGTGATAGCTCAATGCTAGGGTGACAGGTTCTTCCGTTACAACAATTTTATTGTGAAGATTGAAACAATTACTCATATTTTATTGAATGAGCTGCATTTAATCATTGAAATATATGTTATAATAAATCCAATGCCTATAATTAAATATAATAGTATTTTTTAATAGTAAAAGTTTTACGACGTTTTTATGTAAAATCTGTACGCATTTTAATATATTGTTACAGCGAAAACAACTACGTATAATTGACCAACGAGTAAAGAGGGAAATAAATAAAGAAAGAGAGTCTCAAGTATAATACTGAGATAATTTTCGTTTAACCTCTCAGATGGTTTTGCAATAAGTAGCATGGTCTTTTCTTGAATTTACCGACAGGTTTGTCATATTTTTCATATCTGTTTTTGGTTTCTAAGTGTGTTTTTTTATCCTTTATTATAGAGTCTATCAGTTTCTTTTTTTAAGTACGGCATAATCACGTTGACACACCGGTTCCTGCTAGATCACCGAAGTTAAGCAACGTTGAACCTGGTCAGTACTAAATGGGTGACCATTTGGGATTTCAGGTTTTGTATGTGCTCTCCGATTATCTCAGCATCGTTCCAATTGTCCTGGACTTCTTCCTTGCCACTGAACTCAAACAGTGCTGATTCAGGAGAGGTGTGGTTGGAGATTGCGCAACCCTTTGCCTCAAAATTTCATGCGCAGCTGCACCTACAGGGGTATTCTTTGTCTTTCGTGACTGAACGGGTGCATTGATCATTTTTAATTGGTAAACTTGATAACGCAATAAAACTCGAACAATTCATTTTAAAATGGCAAAACTTTTAAATGAGTAAAATCGCAATTTTTCATCTTAATCAATTTTCTCACCTTTTGAATGTGGATGAAAGGTGATAACGTATGTCAAAACATTACTAAACGTATTTTACACAAATCTTTTTATATAGGCGAAAATTTAGAAATGCCCTGTTTCAATCTCGTAAAACAAAAAATACCCTCTAAAGATGGATGAACTGGAATTCTATAGGATAGCAAGGGTTACGTAATTTCCAATTGCATCGCGCTCAAGCTAGCATTGCTTGACACTAGTGCTAATGAGAAGCTCGGAACAACACGAAACAATGCCAGTGTAAACAGGAAAATTAATCTTGATATTTAAGAGGTTTTTTTCTCATGGACTAGTTGCACAGGTGCTTGAGGATCTAGGCTGCGCTACTATTTAGTCCGCTACTGGATGATGACAATATGGATTGGTATCATATATATGTACAATATGCGGCACACTCGCGTTAACACATCAGTTCTTGCCAGTTAAGCAACGATGAGCATGGCCAGTACCAACCTTCCCAAATGATCCCATGTGGTAAAATAGTTACCTGCTTTGCATTGGTCAGTCTCAACGCTGCTTAACTTCGGTGATGTAACAAGCACTGGTGTGTCAACATTATTATGGCGTAGAAAACTAACCTAACGAAATTTTATTACTCGAAATATAACTATTCATATTAACTTTCGATATATTAATTCATATATATATATATATATATATACATATATATATACATATATATATATATTGTAAACATAAAACAATATTGTGAATTGTAAAACAATATTGTAAACATAAAACAATATTGTACATTGTAAAATAATATTGTACATTGTAAAACAATATTGTAAACGTAAAACAATATTGTAAATTGTAAAACAATATTGTAAATTGTAAAACAATATTGTATATTGTAAAACAATATTGTAAACGTAAAACAATATTGTAAACGTAAAACAATATTGTAAACATAAAACAATATTGTAAACGTAAAACAATATTGTAAACGATTCATTACACACAACTGAACATAACTTTCTAGTTAATCTATAGTTCTGGGCAAATTGCGTTTTGACATCTTTTGCAGCAGTATAATTGCATAAGCAAGAGATCAGCGATAATTTGGTCAACATACCCGATTGATTTGTTTGCGATGGCATCGATTAAAATCGAATAAACTTAAGGAACTTCTATACTAAAGAGCAGTGTTTCTCGAAACCCTAAGAAAAGACGTTGAAAAATAGACGTTGCGAGTCTATTTATAATCTATTATTATTTTCATGGCAAGTGCTCAACCGAGCGTCAATCTAGAGTCTCCCTACAGAACATGCACAACTAATACTCGGCTCGCAACAAATATTGTCAGAAATTTCTTCTACTGTCGATATGTTCTTAAAACTAAACGCAAATTCCATGAACAAAGGTTCTTTAATAGAACTGCCCGCCTGCGGAACTCCGTTTCATTGGACCGCTTTCCAGCTGACTACAACATGGTCGTTTTCAAATCCAATGTAAACAAGTTTTTTGTTCGACTGTCCTCGTAAATAATCGAATTCTATCTAATATCAAATTCTATCTAATTTCTATCATTGTCTGTCTTTGTGGTGATGTCTGGCCGACCGTCTGAAACTTATTAACCCTTATCCTCGAGTGGCCTTTGGAACTTGATAAGTGGTTACTCCTATGTAATAAAAACGAACAAGTGAAATAAACTAATGCAGATTTTACATGTTTTAATTTCAGATACGTAATATTACTAGTTACGACCAATATCGTCTTGGTTATTGTAATATTGTAATATACACAGCATCATGTGTATGTTGTTATGTTATTAAATAATATAGCAATTATTAGAAGTAGACTTAGTGATGTTTGTACGGCGCCAGTGTGAAATCGCCTTCACTAGTCAGTGCCCACACAATAGACACTATCTCTACGTGACTGATTCATATCAAATGATTCATTCAGCACAAGACATTTTGCTATGATTTAACTCATATCGATCAACACAGCCAGTAATGGATAAATAAATCTATATACCTATAAAAGTGAAAATGTGTGTGAGGACACCTCTCAACCTATATACTCAGCGAATTTTTGATCTGCAAACTTGAAATTTTGTATATAAGAAAATTCAGACAGGTGGAAAACTTTTTAATCAGTTTGTTTATCTGGACGAAAGGGCTGCTAAGGGGTCAAAGTTGAAATATTGGTAAGTGGAGGTCATCGAATTTTTAAATGTTAGTAAACTGTTTCACGAATGCACATACGTGAATCGTTCATATGACAGATTATTTATGTTAAGAATAAGTAGATTTTTCCAAAAAAATTTGGAAAGAAAGTGGCAAGCCGCCCTAATTGTTATCGTACTTGACTTTGTGTTTTTAGATTTTGTTTTGGATTTCAGCTCGAGTATTTTTTTACTTACAAGAAGTAGAGTGCACTGTTTAGAAAAATATAATACTAGCATGAACATGTCTCAGTCTGTTTCCGTTTTTTTAACTTCATATTTTTTAAGGGATTTAACGTTACGTTTAATATCTACAGTATTTCTGTTTAAATTAAATAATAATTCTGCATTAATTAAAATATAATATTTATGCGTATTTTACGACCGGGTAACGCCTAGCGGCCTGCTAGTAAATAATAAACTGGCGAAGAAATATCTGTTTTCGTTCTGCTGACCTTTATGTTATAAATTGTATGTGATACCCGTTACTTATATTTATTTTTTACGTTTGGGTTTTGAATTTTCCTATGAAGATCACCGATGAAGTAATATAAACGAACAGAATGCATTTTCGTGTTATTTTGATTCTTTGGACTATTAATATAATTGTAAGTGCTATTTTAAAAATATTTCGGTAGATATAACCTCCAACCTTTTTTCTGGTTTACCGTGTCGAGCAGTTGTTTACATCAACCGCAACTCTTTATAAAAATGATGCGCAACCCCTAACATAACTTGGGATCGGCACGCAAAACCTACGGTTCGCGCCTATAACCTGTACACCACGCCATTCTGAGTGAAAGGTCGACAGACCAATTTTTAGTAAAATATGTACGATGGTATTTACCATGTGGATTACAAAGAAAATAAGATGAGAAGTATATGGTACTAGCAGGATGACCCGACGTTACCCGGGATTGAATTATGGTCAACTAATTGTTCATACTCCAATATTTTTATTGTCATCGAATCGGTGAAATCGCACATTTTTACATCAAACTGACCGATTGCCTGTTTTCGTTTGAGACCCATCGCGATGTATCGGGAGGAAGCTCACATTCCTCCCCAAAGCGACTTAGTTCACGATGCATTGTAGTCTAGATTGCACTGTAGAGAACCTACTGTTAATTTTATAAAATTAGTTTTATATATAATGGCTTGAATTAAAGTTTAACATGCAAAAATCAAGTATCATGGTTAAATGTTTCTTTAAACAGAAACATTCATCTTGAACGCGCCCATGTCGTATCAAAGAACCTACTGTTAATTTTATATGTCTGGCCTTACTAACTGTGCGGTAATAATGACTTTACTTTAAGTTTAAAATGAACAAGTCAAGTATCATAGTTCAATTGTGCTTTAAATATAAACATGCCTATTCAACGCGCCTCTGTCATATCAAAGAACCTACTGTTGATTGTATATGCCGAGCCTTTCTGCTTGTGTGATAATAAAACTTCTCAAATGCAGTCGTTAAGTTAAGCTGTGTAAAGTGTTAACTGTGATCAAAATCGTCTTCTTTAATCGGATTATTTTGAGTATCGGTTATCGATACTTATCAAAAATATTTCGATACAAAACCTCTCTAAGACCACTGTCATAATACACATAAAGAACCTTCGTGTTAAATATCATAAAAATCGACCCAGTCGTTTTCGACTGCATAGGAAATTAAATCATACACACACGCGCGCACGAGTGTGCACACACACACACACACATACAAAATTACTTTATATATAATGGTAGCGATTTAAATTTTTAAAGCAAGAGTTTCTTGTGACATGAAATTTATTTTCGGGGTTACACAGCCGTAAAGAGGTTGATGTCATCATTTAGTGCTTAATGGCTATACCTCCCGTCTTTCATTGTCTTATTTAATTCTTCTTTAAACTTTCCCGTTATATTTTTCAAGTTCACTTTTCTTTCTTTCATGAACCATTTTCTACCGCCCTCGCACTATGGTTTCCATTTCTTTCACTCTGTCGTTGGATTATTTTCTATTCAACCGTTTAAGTACAGACGCCCGCACGCGTGCACGCCCGCGCATTGTTTTCTCTAGTTTTCCAAGTAAATTATCACCCACCAGTTTTTTAGCACGACCATCCGTGATCAACTCATGTATTCATAACGATGAAGAAGTTTCAGATGATGTGTACTTTTGCGAATATCCCATTCATCCAACAGCATGAACATCTTCCGCATGCATGCGTGCCTGCTTAGCCACGCACAGCTCATGATCGACAAAAGAAAGCCTGTTTTTCAAAACAATAAGAAGAAAAATATTATTACATTATTGTTTATTATTATTCATTTATGTATTTATTACTTTGAGCCGAACCATACACATTTTAATATTGATAAAAGTCCTTTCAATAGATAATAAAATAAACGTAAATATCACGTACGTAGGCGTGTATGTTAGCATGCAGAATGTCTTTACATATACGTATTAGCATAAAATGCATATTAGCATGAAGGTCGTGTTAGCATGCAAAATAGTATTTAGAACGTGGTATCATGCAATACATGTTGACATGTCATACACGTTAGCACGCAAAATGTGCTACTATAAAATACGTATTAGCATTCAATACATGTTAACATGCAAAGCATGTTAGTATGAAAAATATGTAAGTATGTATAAGGTTTTAGCATGCAATACATGTTTACATGCAAAACTTGTTAGCATTCAAAGTGTGTTAGCATGCAGAGCGTGTTAGCTTGCAATGCAGTTTACCAGGCAGTACATATTAACATGTAAATCGTGTTAGCATGAAATACGTGTTAACATGCATAACTTGTTAGCATGCAAAATGTGTTACCATGAAATACGTGTTAGCATGCAAAACAGGTTCGTATGTAATACATGTTAACATGCAAAATGTATCAGCATTCAAAGCGTGTTAGCATGCAATGCATGTAAACATACAATAAGTATTAGTATGCAAAATGTGTCAGCATGCAAAACATTTTAGTATGTGATGCATGTTAACGTGCAAAAATTATTAGTTTGCAAAACATACTATAGCATTCAAAATGCATTAAATATTATCGTGTCGGTTTTAATTTTGTAATGATTTGATTTTCTCAGAGATTGGTATAATGGTTAGCGACAGATTGTTCGACTCATCAGTCAAATTATAACAGTCATATTCAAAACAGCCTAAATGAGAAAATTCAATGTGAATACCGCTATACTGAAGAATTCTATAAGAAATCATTTCGTACTGTTTTGAAAAAGTAATATTTTGTCCGTTTTACAGAATATCAATCCCTTTTGGTCGATTTAATCCCGAAATCGAACATTGTTCTAAATGATTAATTGTATACAATTAATTAAATACAACTTGATGACAGGAATAGCTATTAGTTTCGCACAAAAAAAAGAAATAAATAAATCCTGGGCTTAACTAATAAAATAACATTTAGCCATTTATTCATCAATAGTGTTTCCTTCTAGGAGTGATAAATACACTGATTTCAACATTTTGTGAAACAATTTGTCTTTGGTCTTAAAATACGCCTCTGTTTATGATATCATTTCATTGGAGAAAAAACCCTTCCCTGTAGCATACATATAAGGTTTGCAAATACCTAGTAGTAGCTAGGTGCCAGGTTGGGGCTGAAGTAGTATGTAGTCCAATTCATCTAGCTTTTTAATCGTTGCAATTAACTTGGGACGCGGTATATTGTCTTGATAAAAAACATTTTTGCTTCTTCATGTGTAACTATTTACTAGAAATCTCTTCTTTCAATAATATTATATAATACTCATTAATAATGATTATTTCTTTCTCGATGCAATCGATGAACAAAATGCATTGTACATCCCAAAATACAGAGTCTAAAACCTTAACTTCTGATCTTTGCATCTTTAAACGGTTTCTTCTGATACATCCATGTTTCATCTATTGTTATACATTGACACATAAATTCTTTTTCTTCCATTAAAAAAGTTACAATGCTCTGAATCGTGTTGCTTTAGATTGACTGCAAGCAAATGCGTCACCCACTTTGAACACAGGTTTCTAATTGACAAATGGCCAGGTAAAATGATATCTGAAAACGCAACTTCAACTTACGATTGGCCGAAACGAGTTGGTTAACTTTATGTTTTCAATTACAACTGTTGAATTTGGATTATTTGAGCGTTCGTCATCATTTGTGTATGTACCGCATTAATATACCATATATTGACCACTGTTTCTAATGCAGCAAAATTCAAATAACACAATGTCATTGCTTTGCTTAGAAATTATGTTTCAATCAGAAAACAATGTTTCATAAATCCATGAAATTCAGATATTTCCATCTTTTTTTATTATTTGCAACAATGACTTCACTTAAATAAATATAATTTGTGAACTAATAATTCGATTTGGCTAAAATTTTTATACGTGTCGTTTGACAGTTTGCACTTTATAAAATATAATGTGGCTTTATTAGGAACGCAATCTATATTTCAGACCTAGGACGTATTCAGTAATGTTTAGGTGAGATTTTATATTTGAAAAAAGAATGAGCACTTCAATTTCGAGGCGATCTGAATCTGCCGATTTTAAATCCGTGTGTATTTTTGCTAGATTTGAGATCAAGGTCATTTTTATTTTATTATTGGAACGCTTTGAGATTGAGTAATTTTGTATATTTATTTATTTATTTTATAACCACTCGACGAAGGTAAGAGGAATAGTTGGCCGAAACGTCGTGAAAAAACAACTATGAAGATGAGGATAACAGTCCGCAAATAAATAAAATACATAAATAAATATACAAATGTCATTTTTATTCGGTTTTTATTTGAATATTGATTTTTAATTTACAAGTTATAATGTGCGATTATTTATGGATTACCAGGCACTCATTTTAAAACTCTGCTGACAGACGACACGACTCATTGGTCTGGATATAGCTGTCACAATAATGCACACCTATATGTTAAACAATATTTGAAGTCGATTTTAGTGGACTAAATAAACAAATAAATAAATTGATGATGATGATGATGATGATGATGATGATGATGATGATGATGATGATGATGATTACAAGAAGAAGAATTTTCAAATAATTTCCAATATATAATGTTAGAATTTCCCCTATATTTTTTTGGCAGGGATAGCTTTGCAACAAAAGGTAGATAAAATATATTTCATGGTTAAATTCAATAACTATTTATCCGTATTCAAACAATAAGCTATTTTTAATTGCCTTTATAGTTTTTGTTACTTAGTATATGATGCGAATGTATTCGAAATCAGCGATGAAAACAGTACATTACGAATGGTCCACTTTTAATCCCTCTAGAAAATATATCTTTTTTTTTTGTTAAATTGCTGTTGTGACCAATATAGAACGCAACTATATGATTTATTGAATCAAAATAGAAGCACCTTGGAATAGTTTCTGTTTTTTTTATGCACATGTGAAAAGGTTTCGCTACTTAATACAATTCCAGGCATGAAGTTAATCATGGCCTCGTTTCATTAAACGGAAACGATTGTAGTAAGCTAAGTGGCCACATGCCAAAGTGTGTTTACTCATGTGTTAAAACAGACCTTCCACTTCCGGTTACTGAGTTAAAAGCTGAAAACAGAACCTAAGTACAATTAACTAATATTAGATGCTAGCAGGCACATCCAGCGTTGCTCGGGAATGAAGGGAGAAGACTGTGTTCTCCGTTTGAAACTCGTTTATTTCAATTCTGATTTTCTTTTTAATTTTTTTATTTGCAATTTTCAAATAATAAATCAAATAAAATAAAGCGTTTCGTTTTGGAATGGACGTGCAGTTCGTGTTGTATAACAGGGGTTAATATTGGAGATGACGCGGACATATATAACGACTACATTGATAATGGAGGTAATGATTCTGATGATGCGAGAGAGACATTTATATATTTTACAGTTCTTTTAATCATATTAGAGGAGAGGGATATACTCCACTTATGGTGATGGAGGTGACACATACCACTTGGAAGGGTTTACACAAGAGTTCCTTATAATTGATGATAAACACATTACCTTTTTCGTGATGAAGGATGACACAAGACAACAGTTAAAAAACACAATGATGATTGCTTTATCCATCTGATCGACCGGTCGAATGACGTCAGAAATTCACTTGTATGTACATAGTTAATCTTCTACACTTCGCCTCTAAGGGGAGTATTCTCTGACTATGTCAACTCTTGGCTGATCAACTCTCTCTGACTGATTTCTAAAATCCGAACCCATAATATGGAGAAATGTCCTTTGTCTATGACGTCAGAAGTGTGTTTTTCAAACGTGACCAATTTCACGTGGCTTTACATATATTGACCCAACACATTTTTGGCGAACAAAAAATCCTCAATATATCACTCTAACCTATTCTTTTAACAATATATTTTTAATTTGCATTGTTCATTCTTTTACTGACATATTTTATATTCAGATTCCTAAAGACTGGACAACCAACTCTTTTTTTCCGATATAAACAATATTTAACTATTCTAATAGAATTTAACAATAGACTAAATTTCTAACATTCCATTTCTTAACTTTGCCTACAGGGTTCGATTCTAGGCTTATCCTAATCTCATTTTCACTTATCTAATATTCTTCTTATTTACATGGGAAGGGGACAGCCCTTCCCTGTAAAATTCGAACACATAGCACATGATACAATTATATACAAGCGTCGTTCCAAAAGTAATATCTTATATTTTCCCACCCGAATGGATCAGATAGAGATTACAAATTGCATCTCTCTCCCCCCTCTCTCTCTCTCTCTCTCTTTCTCTCTCTCTCTCTTTAATATATTGGCGGTGAGAGATTCTAAGAAAGCAAACCCTTTCATAGATATGTGGCAGCAGCAGAGATACGCCATTAAATTCCTTGAAAAAGTACATTGAGAATCGTGGTGACTATGTAGAAAAATAAATTTTGAAGCACAAAATGTCATTCATTTGAATGTTACCTCTCCCGTCTTCGTAGCTCTTCAACTTTTCAAGTTAAAAAATAATGCTTTTGGAATAACCCTCGTACAATCTTAGTACCAAAATCAATACAACGATTGGATTTTTCCTAATATTTTACACGCGTAAAACGTGTCCGATCTTAGGATAGAGCTTTATTTTCATTTGTACCCTCAGACAGCAACTGGCAGCAAAGTTATAAAGAGTCGTAATGTAGTAAAGTAGATAGTATATAAGTAGTAACAGTACACATCTAGATAAGACAAGAATAAAGATTCAAATCGACCGAGAAAAACAAAAGAAATGATTTCGATAGACACGGGTTGGACTTTGACTTTTGCACCCGCATATGACCTCTGTAAATAAATATAGAATAACAGACGTGTTCGGACTTTCTTTACAAAGATATATTTTTATGTAGAGTTCATTTATATATATATATATATATATATATATATATATATATATATATATATATATACAATACTTTCAAAAAATCTATTTAAATCAAATAGCTCTTTTTTATATATATTAGCATGGGTATCCGACGTTGCCCGGGTGTTTGAAGGTGTATGCTGAGCAACAAAAAAAAACGATCAATTTTTTTTTAATTGACCTCTATTATGACCCCTTAATATTTATTGTTTTGTGCTCAACTCAAGTCATTAAGTTAGATCCATGTCCAACAAACATATATCTAAAATTTCAAGTGTGTAGACCAAAAATTGTCGGAGGAGTTTGGTAGAGATCTCCAAGGTCAAATCGTTGAACTTTTACCCTTTAATCGCCTAATTACTGGCCGAAACCCGATCACATCGATTTTCCCAAATCTCAGTACTCTGTATATCAAATTTCAAGTCTGTAGACTAAAAATTGACAGAGTTATTGCGTAGGGAAATGTACACATACACACACTTTCACTTTTATAGATATATAGATATATAGACTACTAGATTAAACAAAAATATATACGTATGCATAAATATATATGGAAACAATTTTTTGTTTAATGCAAAGATTTTACGCAAATATTATGCAAGTATAAATCATGTAGAATATCTGTATGAATATAATTGCACGTAATAGTTAACTCTAGATAATCATCCAATAAGAAAATCGAAAAAAATTATAAGGAATTAATTAAAATGAATGGTTAAAAGAATATGCAAATTAGCTAGATCTTTTGCTAGTGAATGCATTTCCACAACCCATATATAAGAAAATTGTATTTTCTTTTTAGATAAATAGAAAAGAGGGGGTTTAATATGAATATCAATACACACAAAAGAAAAACGAATTTATAGGAGTATAGAAGATAGATTTTGAAAACTTTTAATAAAACTTATTTAATCTTAATAAGGCAAGTTTATAATGTAGGAACAAAGGATATTTTTTTTAAAATACATTTAGAATGAAAATGTCAATTCAGAGTGTTTCATTTGGTATAGCTTGTTCCTCTCAAAATGTGAGGCAGTGGATTGGAATAGCAGATTTTTTAATTTATTTAAAAAATGCCGGAGATTAAAAAGTTTGGTTTAAATAGTCTTATTTAAAAAATTACGGTCAAAATGCGATAGAGGATCAACTAAATACTTAGCTTTTAAAATTAATTTTAAGGGATATTGTTAAGTGTTGAGACATCCTGTTGAACAAAGATGGCGGTGGAGAAGCAGTGCAGTCCTGATACTGAGTGTAAAGTAATGGCTAGTAACAAAGATGGCGGCCAAGAATCAAATGCGGTTCGTGACGTAGTTAACGGCGAACTGATTGAATCCAATATTCGACAATTTTTATTGTAACTTTGGAAGATTTTCATTGTTTGGTTAGCACAGCCGGTGGTTATAAAAACGATCGTCGAAATCATTGGTCTCATACCCCCACCACTCGTCTGATGGGGAAGGTCTCCTAGCGGCTTCAGTTGCAGGGAGAAAAGTGTAGTAGTATTCGTCAAAGATTCGTCAGTTGACACTCAGCCCAACATGTGAGGGGCCGGGAACCGACCCAGCACCTGTTGGACTGAGATACGCCGCCTGGGTAATACCTAGGAGGTCCAGCCTCCCAGGCCTTGCCACTGGGCTTTCCGGTGGAGTAAGTTCATTGTTTACTGCCTGAGGCACCCCTACCGGGGAATGCCGACAGGGTTACTCAGGCAATTTTTACAATTGCAGGAGTGGATCCCCACTTTCCGGCCTCGTACCACATTTTTCCGAGGTGGGCGGCAAATAAATAACTACCCCACATCAGGAGTCAAAACATTTCACAGATATTCTACTCTGTTTTAAAGAATATACAAATTTAATATTGCCGAAGACAAATAATTATTCTGATAGTAAGATCTGTTTTATACTATGTATTTCCTATTCTTTTCATTGGTAATCATGTTTGTTTTTCTTCACGTGCGTATTCATGAAATATTTACGCCTTCCACCATCTCGGTTATATCAAACAGTAAATCCATTTAACTGATTAGTATTTGCGATTGTTTTCGAAAAATAAATGTACTAAGACCTTCATTTCTTAGTCTATTTTGTCCCTACCTCAACACTCGGTTTCCTGCATTGTAATAGGCTCCTTATATCAATTCAGAGAACCGAACGTTAAAGTGATGTGAAGTCTGAGCAAATGTTGATTGTAACTGTAATGTGTTCATATATACCCATCGAAATGGATTTTAAAATTTCTTAATAATTACATTTTTTTTTTAATGTAAATTCACCCTTGTCCGCTCGTCTGCTCGCACTTTTCTCAATTACTACTTTTGAACTCAGAATGCTTCTTTTTAATATTTTCTACCCCAATGTGGTCTCATTTGCGCGCCAAATATATTTCAAATTACTAGCTCCCCACTCTCCCCCTCTCTCTCTCTCTCTCTCTCTGTCTGTTTCTCTCTCTCTCTAGATTTAGAATGGAAGGACGAATATGAAGAGGTAAAGGGATAAAGAAATATATGACGTTGCGAGGGAGGTGTAGGAGCTGTTTTTCTGTGTCATTTCCATTACGTTTAAAGCGTGGGCGTCTAAGTTCGTTGCTTTTCCCCGATCGAAATATATATATATATATATATATATATATATATATATATATATATATATATATATATATATATATATATACTCAATAGAGAAATAACTCGAAATCTGCATGAATTATAATATATTTAAATGTATCTTACGAACGAGCTGGACCAATTGTCCCCCCATGCTAGTAAGGAATAAAAAATGGTGTCGTAAATCAGTGAAATAAACTTAATACTTAAGGCTGATGTAAAATCAATGCCTTTATGTGTCTAGCATAACTGAAATCCACAGATTAAACTACAGATGAATAAATTAATTTAATTTTCTTTATGTTGGTTTTTTTTTTTACTTGCTAAAACACTGAAAAAAAATGTTTTTCATGGCCATTTCAGGAATCTTATTCTCGCGACACGTCAACTATTCAGCATTAATGAAAGCGGTTTAACGATAACAGCGTGCGGCTTTTCTGTTTCTTGTAGCTGGAGATAGAGCAGAGCAAGAAGAAAAAGACACAAAGAAATCATTGAGAAAAGGGAAAACTGTAGGATTAGCTCGCGAGGGAAACAATGATAATAAAATTCTAGAGTCCGATCAATTGACATTTGCTCTTTTCTCGTGTCTATCATCCGTCGCTGTGCATGTGTAACAAGCATTTGTCTCTTCAGTACGTGTGACAAAGCAATGACATATTGCCTGCCTGATTAGCAGTGTCATCCTATCACGGCGTTTCAATGATATGGCTTACGATTTCCCTGGGAATTCGAGTTCTAAACATTTTCACATTGATTCTATCCATGTATTTCTTCCAAGCAAAGGGAAACACATATACTTTTATCGCTTCTTTTCCTTACAATAAGAGACTCTATTATTACATGAAACTTCTCTGCAACTCCTTTTTTTAAACATCCTTTTTGAATGATTACATAAAGGATAATTTTTCCTCGGAAATTTCTACGATTTAGTCATCAAATGGAATCATGTCGTTCTCTCCTTCCTTGGCATGGGTATTGATTTGTCATCTACCCCATTGCCGCAATGTTCTGTTCCTATATCTATTTGACAAGTAGTTTAACGGAAAGTGCTCCGACGAACTCATAGTACTTGTGCCCCTTCGACATACATTATCCTGCGTAAGCCGATAAACAGCAAAATCTCACCTCTTCATATTGAAGTACATCGATACGTAAAAAAATATTTTCTCTTATAGTTTCTTCCCTTGGACTGCTATCATTTGGAATTCCCCCTTGTGTATGGCTTTCCTGACTATGCAGGAATTTAAATGTAATGTAAACAGACATATAGCTCGTTTCCTCATATAGTCGCCAACAGACAGACATTTTCCCAAATAGTAGCCCCTTACGTCCAATTAGCCATGCGCTTTGTTTTAAGTGAGAAAGCGTAAAAAATATATATTACCCTGCATTTATTCGGGTGTATTCAGTTGCTTAAAATTAGAAGGGATAATATCAGGAGGATGCCAATTGGGATCAAAAGTTAGTTATCAAAGAGAACCCTGCTAAGCATTTACGCTCAGATCTTTCTTCTGAGCCTCGCCCATCTTATATGTGTTTGATACTATGGTGAAGTCATGCACCCCTTTTGAAAATCGCTTACCTCAGTGCTGTTTGCTAATGTTTTCTATTCGTCTACACGTCTTCTAGTTCTGTTAATGTTTTGGCCGTGTCGTCATCTCTGACATTTGTGATTGCCGAGGGTGCTAAAACTGGCTTACAAGTATAAAATTAAACAAAGCAAGAGAGACACAAAAAACACAGATTCAGACACATTCTATCAATATCAGTTGTACTCTAGATGGGTGGATGGGTGGGTGATACGATCGCGAAATACGAACGTCCAAACGCTAACATCCACATCTAGATCTCGATTGCAGTGGCCAAACTTTCCCGATACGCTCCAAGCAACTAACTGTCGTCAACATTCGAAAGCTGAAATTGTAAAAAACTAACTCTAAATAAATTGGTTGTTGTCCGAGGTTTTCCTTAGTCACTGCCACACCTTGATTAATAGAAATTAAATGCTTTCGTATTTGCTCTATTAGCCACATCCAACTGCTTATTTATAAACTAACGATATATCGCTAAGCGTCTTTCTGATTCAAGAGTACAAAAGGCTTTGGCAGCCCTTCCCCGATTGACTTTTTACTAAACTAACTTCTTATACTTTTGTTCTGTAAATCAACAATTTTCTCTTTCTATATGATGTAAAATATAGCTTTGGGAGCATCCATAGTAACCCCATTTCATGTATTTTTATTAGTGCATGTAGCAAAACCCTTTCCATGTTAATGCGCATGGAGAGAATGATTTAGTGAATAAGTAAGGCTAATTGTTACGTTGTACTCCCATTATTTCTCAATATGAGCACGACACTAAATTAACTATGTCACGTAGCGCAAGTGTTAGATAGCGGGGCCTATATATATGTAAATGGGTGTATATTATGTACGAGGGTATATAATGAGTTTCTTGTAGATAACTTTTTACACATATAGATTACACATGTAGATACAGTTACAATACGACAGATAACATTTAATAAAAAAAACAGTTCCTTACAACAAAGGTACGGAACATCTTTCTTGAGGTTTTACATCTTGCCAAACAGGAAAACATACATTCGTTCATCATGATTTGTTATGAGAAGGTGAAACGGACTAAGTATTATGGAACCCGTTCTATTCACAATTAAGGATTAATGGAAATAAATAAGGATTTTCACTTTTTCTCAGAAAATGCTGGGCTGATCTGACTGAAAATTTGCGGTGCAGCGGATTAAGTATTATGGCATCGTTTGATGCACAGTTAGGTATTAATAGGGATTAGTATTTATTGCAAAAATGGGCACCAATAAATCCATATTCAACCATCAATTTAGCATAAAGTACTCATTCTAAGTAACCGGTTTTTATGAGGTTAAAAAATATAGTCGTATATGTATATATATATATATATATATATATATATATATATATATATATATATATATATATATATATATCAAGTAATGTCGCCCCCATCCTCTAAATTTTTACTCGATAGATTAGCAAAGGTCGCATAAGTCACATTTGGATCCATGTTCTTCGATACCAAATTTAACTTCTATATATTTAATTCTGATATGGTTTTAATTTTTGGCTCGTATTAAGAGGAAATTTGAGAACTTGTCCATCATTTTGACAATCCTTCCATGTTATCCATATTCACTAAAGAAAAATATTTAATGAACCATATTTTGGGTGGCATGTTTCAAATGCCGATGCTCATCTACCACTACTCATAAGAGTAGTGGTAGATGGACAAAAATCGGAGGCCTGCAATATAAATGCTGGAGTCCCTCAGGGGTCAATCCTGGGCCCAACTCTCTTCCTGATCTACATCAATGACCTCCCTAAACACATACTTAAATCATTCATTGACATCTATGCTGATGACACGACCATCTACGGCAACACATCAAAGGCTGTAAATGACAAAGTTCTCTCTGATTCTCTCTCCTCTGATCTCGAGCGCGTGGTTCAGTGGGGGAAGTCGTGGCTGGTTACCTTTAATGCATCCAAAACCAAACTGCTATCCTTACATCATCAACGCTCTGATCCCCATCTGGCATCAATTGTGATGGATGGCACTCGTCTGGGTGAGGCCCCGTGTTTTGACAAGCTTCTGGGTTTGACCTTTACTCCTGATCTGAAATGGAACACGTACATCAAGTCTGTTGCCATGGTCGCTGGAAAGATGGTGGGGTCCTTCTACCGCTCCAGAAGATATCTCACTACGGATGCAATTCTCTATCTATATAAAAGCCAAGTACGGCCAAGGATGGAATACTGTTGCCATATCTGGGCAGGAGCTGCTAAAAACAGCCTATCCTGCCTTGACAGAGTACAAAATAGACTTCGTGGCTTAGTGGGGGATGCCCTTTTCTCTACCCTGCAACTTCTCTCCCACAGAAGAGACGTTGCGAGCCTGTCCTTGTTTTATCGTTATTTCCATGGCAGATGCTCGTCTGAACTCCAATCTCTGGTCCCCCCTCGCCAATCTTTCACGAAAAACACCCGTCTAGCTGAATCCACTGTGAAAATTTCCCCCACTCTATATCTGTGCCTAAATCAAAACGCAGATTCCATGAACAAAGCTTCTTTCTTAGAACTGCACGCCTGTGGAACTCTGTTCCGTCTGCCTGCTTCCCTCCGGACTACAACTTGGATGTCTTCAAGTCCAACGTTAACAAATTCCTAATGAACCGCCCCCTTAAGTAAACATTTCAGCAAATCTCCTCACTAACGTAATGTACTTGCAATAACCCTTATCCCTGAGTGGCTTCCGGGCCTTGATAAGTGGTGATCACTGTGTAATAAAAAAAAAAAAAATTTTTGAGATTTTGCATCATTTGGATTATTCCAATTAGTACTCATATCTTGGTTATTATTGTCCAGAGGCTATATTATTCTCGTTTCGTCAGCTATGAGAATAGTGCAATGAGAACAGTGATGATATTGTGAAAAATAAGTTATGGGGCACAAAAGTTCACTCGATTTAATGGCACCACTCCCGTCTTCGTAACTTTTAAACTTTTGATTAAAAAAAGAAAGCTTTACTTTTAGAACGATCTTTCTATGACAAAGCGCGTTCTTACACCCATTTACAGCCATCGTTTATTGCTAAATGTATATATGTGTATTGAGAATGTTGTTTACTATGTAGAAAAATAAATTGTGGAACACAAAATTGCGTTCGTTTTAATGTTACTGCTTCCGACTTTGTAGCGCTTCATTTTTGGAGCTAAAAAGTCCAAAATTAGGAGGCTTTACTGTGCAAAACCAATAGCTATTATGTTAGGCATGCATATTTGCAAAGGAACGACCCCCGAAAATACAGATTTTCTCCGTGTGTTCGTCAGTCATTTAAATCATTATGTAAACGTAATAAGTACATTGTGAATTTGTCTTAATCCGGACTAAGTTTGCAGCGACATATTAATGTTTATGTAAAAAAATAGAATATATATCTTGTTCTACTTCTGTATTAAGCACTCTTGTATTAAACGTGTTAAAACTTCATTGGTTATTTTACCTCTGGAAATTATTAACCTGAAATTATATATATATATATATATATATATATATATATATATATATATATATATATATATATATATATATATTAAGTGATGTGATTGATAATTTAAAATTTAAAAATCAAATTATAATTAAATTAAGAATCCGTTTCATAAGAAGGAACAACAACAAAATCAATAAATAAACCTAGCATTAAAAGTAAGGCATATGTATCTGAAATAATTGAAATAAAAGATCTGGATTTAAGATTTATAAGAAAATTAATATGGGTTAGAGATAGAAAAGAAATAGATTAAAATATAGATTTGAATTTAAATTATAAGTTTGATTTAAGTACCACATTTCAAATATATATATGTATATATATGAAAAAATAGACACACATATATACATATACATAGATATAAAGGTATATATATAAAAAAAGAAAAAAATTGAGAGAGAAATTTACCTTTTAATTTTTCGCTTTTTGAAGTCAGGAACTATGGTTAAAATACTCATTTAGATGTTTGCTATAGCTTTTTACCTTATTGAATGATGAATTTTAAAAGGGGGGACACCCGTGCAATAAATTATTTCCGTTAGCGTACTTTTGATTTAAAGACCCTATGGTTTATATTTCGAATGTTGTAAGGGGAGATAATTGTCATATTTTCTTTATTTTTATTTAAAGGGTGTAAGGGGGATAATTAGTCTAACTTAATTTATTTAAAAAAAATTGTAATCTATTTTTACTAATAAGTAGTTTCTAATGATTTAAGGTGGTTTATATTTATTAAATTTAAACCAACGTTTATGACTGCATGTATATATTAGCTCCTGTCTTGAATTTAATAGTGTGGTTGTATTTTTTATATCTTCATATTTTAAAATCTTTAGGGTCTCTTTTGTACATAGTGCACAAAATTTATCTCCTGGTTTATATGATTTGCAAGTCTCAATTATTCGCCATTTTAAGTTGAAAGAAATATTGCTATTTTTTAGTTGCCAAATATAGTTGGATAGAGTAGTTTGGTTTGACAGAGAGTTATTTTTAAAAGAATGTTTGTGCGTTGAAATTCTATGTTTTATTAGGCCAGATGTGGAACCAAAATATATTACCTCTTGCTTATTGTGATTATTTTCCGTTAGGTCTGGTACTGGATTATTATATGGTGGGTTTATTTGTAATTGATCGGTAGATTGGTTTAAGTTGGTGCTATTGTTAAATCTGGTAGTTGAGTTATGGCTGTTAATAGGTTCATGTAGATTTGGAGTTTTTGACACTGTGCAGCTATAGATAACATTTTTAATTTTACATGATTTTTTCAGATACATCTGCCTTACTTTTAATGCTAGGTTTATTTATGGTGTCTTTTAAATTTAATAAAAACCCTTCAAAATTTGCTGACGAGGAGACCTTACTTATTAAAAAACTATATGTAAAAAACTATATGTAATTATTGTACGTAACTTGATGTCTACCACAATAAAAAGCATTGTTTTCCGAAACGATCGTACAGATAATTGATTTTGTTCTTGTTCCTTCTTATGAAACGGATTCTTAATTTAATTATAATTTGATTTTTAAATTTTAAATTATCAATCACATTACTTAATATTGAATTAGCTCTAGGATATTTACCTATCGAGCTTATTATATATCTAAATTACAACGAGCACTTTCTCTTTCCTGTATTTTAATTAAACTAGTAATTTCACTGTTACATTGAAATACACTCAGCTCTTTAGACTATTGTTCTAATCTCCTTTATATATATATATATATATATATATATATATATATATATATATATAATTATGCAATTCCACAACCCTTTCTTTTTAAATAAAAGAAGAGATTTTAATATGACTATCAATGCACAAAAACAAATTAATAGGGATATATATATATTATATATATATTTATATATATATATATATATATATATATATATATATATATATATATATATATATATATATATATATATAAATGAACGTGTATTTGTGTTTTTTGTGCATGTGTGGATTTATTTTGGTATCTGTAGCGATACTTATATTCGGTATGAGTTATCTTACCTTGGGAGTTAGGAAAGGGGCCTCTCCTTTAAAATGAATAGTCTTCCGATATTTTAGGACGTGTATAGTATATATCTATAATATAAAGCTGAACGTCTGTGTGTGTGTGTCTGTGTGTGTGTGTAGTCACGAATAGGCTCCTATATGGTTGACTATTTTAAAAAAACTGATTACATATAATGATAGAAGATGTATCGAGGATCAGGAATGGGTATATTTGATCTGGCAGTACGGTGGTTTATATAAATTGTGGGGTCTGCGTACGCGCCTGGCCCCCAAAGTATGGAAATAAAAAATGGAAAAAAAAACGTTTACAAGGGTTTTTGATATAGATGTAAATAAGAATACTTTGATAAGTATGTTTAAACTTAAATAGGGATGGTAAAATAAAATTGTGGGGTCTGCGTTCGCGCCTATACTCCATGGAAATATGGCACAAACTTTAACAAAGACTTTTCATATGTATTTGCGTAAGTATACTTTGATAATTACGTTTCAGTTAAAAGAAATATGGTATAATAAAATTATTTGGTGCTCGTTCGCGCCTGACCTCCATAGAATGTAAATATGTCACAAAGTTTAACAAGGTTTTTTAAAAGGGGTGAGAATCTACAATAACACCTTAACTTTAATCTTAATTCACGTTAGCTTTTATTTATTTTTTGGAGTTAAATCCTATTGTGTCGAATAAATTCACTTCATAAATTCACGTTCTTATTAAAGTGAAAGCCAAAAAAATGTCGGAACTTTAGACAATTCTCGACACAAATTTTTCCATTCTCCACTTGCACATGGCACTCTTTCGAAAATATATAAATAGATAAATAATAAACAATAAGAACGTTACTTGTTATCGTATCAAGAGAAGGAAAAAATCCTGCTCACGTGATGACGTGTCTTTTTTAAAACATTGACATAAACTTTTTATTTAATTTATATATCTGTTTAAGCTTTTTTTTGTCAGTGTACTAGAAGGAATTCAGTTGATTACAACCTTTTCTGCGTGTTCTTTACATTACAATAGCACAACCCTAAATACGACGGCGCAATACTACACCGTTCAATACTGTAAAACTAAACGAAGTTGTTCTGCTTGAAAATGGTGCCATTTTCTTCTTATTCATATTTATATCGATTCTTTGCTTTAAAAAACTAAAGTAATTACGTGTTTACTTTTTTAATATCCCATTTTGCTGTTTCGAATTATTTTACTAAAGTAAGTAAAGCTTCAACATTTTTCAAAACTATTTTTGCTTCTTTGTTTTTCGATATTATTTAGTAAGAGTGTTTAGCAGAAAATCCAGCAAACGACTACCCGAAAAAATAAATATACAAAAAATGAATGTTACCATAGTCAATAAAAGTTCAGTTCATGTTTTTTTTTGTTTTGAAATAGTTCTTAATGCTCTTTACTTGAAATAATTTCAGCGAACCGAAATTAAAACGAAATTTGCGGCGATAATGAAATGAATTTTTATGTAAACTACACATGCCATAATCGAATATTCCTAAAGCACAAAATAACAGAAAACATTAAAATATGTTTATAAATATTGCTTACGTTGACGTAACTCTCTTAAATTGTTAACACAGAATGCTCAGGTGCCCCTCTTTCAAATTGAAAACGGGCTCTCCATTTCAAAGTCGCTATTATTATATTATAAAATATTTTTTATTTTTTTTAAACCGGTTCGTGAATTTAAAAAAACATTTTTTTACAAACTACTTAAAAATACAAACCAATGAACTTTTCTACCATAAAAGTAACTTTCATTGACTATGGTAACATTTATTTCTTGTATATTTATATTATTATATATATAACATTTTCTCTTTGTAAGGAAACATAATTTTGTTGGTTACTCTTGGCTACGAATGGAAACAAAGTTGATATAAAAAATATATTTACGCGAAAATTATCTTTAGTTTCATGATATTTTGCTTAGGGTAAAATTTTTGAATATCAAAACCTATCTCTTTACAACCCCCTCCTTTTCATAATCTATCATACTTTCATCAATCACAGTCCATTTTCTGTAGGCTGTTTTTGAACCCAGTCAACTACGGGTACTTCTGCTTGTATATGTATATATATATATATATGTGTGTGTGTGTGTGTGTGTGTGTGTGTGTGTGTGTGTGTGTGTGTGTGTGTGTGTGTGCGTGTGTGTGTGTGTGTGTAAATATAAACACATATGCTCATATATTCATTGTTTATTTATTTACTTATATACGTAAATAAGTGGAAATATATTGATAACATTAACTAAAAATAAATATTTTTCAAATGTTCTCAATATGCGAGAAGAAAACTGAGGTGATCAACATCTGTTTCGTTTGAATATTTTCCACGTATATTCTTTCTATTGCATAAAATACATGAAAAAATATTCCCTTATTTTAAGATGGAGTTAGGTTTTTACTTCAGTTTCATTTTCTCAATGGAAGTAAATCTTAATTATCTCACTACATGACACATTCTACTGCCTTCTTTTTTCTGTTGTATGATCTTTACATTTGTGTTGTACTGTTACTATCACTGATGATTTTATCAGTCTTTTACACTCTCTCACTCTTTGTCTTTTTGTGTTAATTGTTAAACGTACGAAAAGAAAGGGGAGAATTTTTACTATAAAAGGAACTTTTTCTCTGTGTATGTGTGTGTGTTTGTGCGTGCGCGTGTGTGTGTGTGTTTCTGTGTGTTTGTGTGTGCGTGTGTGAGTGTGTGTGTGTGTGTGAAATCGACTGAGTCAATATATATCAAACTTCGCACAAAGATACATTATATGCTTGGCAGTTTTATTTTATAGGTTTTCAAATTGGATGTCTTCAAGTCTAACATAAACAAATTCCTGATGAACCGCCCCCTTAAGTAATGAAACTTTATCAAATCTCCGATACTAACTATTACTACGATACTACCCCATTGATTACTATACACACAATAACCCTTATCCCCGAGTGGCTTCTGGGCCTTGATAAGTGGTGACCTCCATGTAAAAAAAGGTTTTCTACCGGGATGTCTTTGATAAGTATCGATTATTCAAAATCGAAATAATGTACAGGCGATTTTCACCAAAGTTAACACCTTATACAGCCTAACATCACAAATAAATTTAAGAAGTTTTATTACCACGCAATCTGAAAAGCCCAACATATAAAATCTACAGCAGGTTAGTCAATATGACAAAGTCACGTTCGAAATAAATGTTTATGTTTAGATCACAATTGCACCATGGTACTTGACTTTTTCATGTTTAACTTTAATTCAGGCTATTTTATATAAAATAATTTTATAAAATAAAACAGTAAGTTCTCTACAGTGCAATGTAGATTAAAATGTATTATGGATTAAGTTATTGCAGGAAGGCATGTTTAGCTTGATCCTAGTGCAGCTCGGTCCCTAATTAGAGCAAGCAATCAACTGATTTGATTGATAAATGTGCAGTTTCATTGATTCGATAACAAAAAAAAATAGGGGAGTGTGAAACATTCGTTGAACATTATTCAATTCCGGGCAATGACGGGTTTCCATGCTAGTAAAAAATATAAGTGTAGATGAATATAAACAAAAGAGAATAACTTCACAGTAAACCTGTCATTACAGAGTGAAAGGGAGAAAAGAGAGTTAGATATAGAGAACTAAACGAAGTTGGTTTTACATTTGATTATTTTTTTTACATGTTCTTAATAATTAATTTGTTTCTCTAAATTCAGTCACTTGTGATTCGAAACAAATAATGTGTTAACGTTTCCATCACACATCACGATGAATCTCGTTTCTAATTCTACCAATTTCTATGCGTAATTCAAACATTCAATAAAAGACTGTAGCAAATGTCAAAGATCATGATAGAACGCAAAATAAAACCATTTATATCATTTCGTGGAACTTTCTCATCAATCAATTCTTTTGATCCATGCGCCGAGGGTCAAACCTCAATTTCCCTGGAAGAAGGTCAAGCAGAAATTTCTCTGATCGAAAAATAACGATTTTGCTACTTTCTCACCTTTGCATCCATTACAATCTCTGGAAATTGTTTTGGATGCTGGCAAATGCCCGGTTGTTACTTTTAAAATAGCCACGATCAAAGTGTTTTAGCCAGACATCTATGCTTTATCAATTTAAAGACGATAAACATTTTCATCAAAATAGAAAACAGGTTTACTTGCGCATTTCCTTAGAAAAGTATTACTGTAAGGTTCAACAAATCTTGTAAAATTACCATAATTCCCAAGTAAAATCCACTAATGTGACGGTTAATTAAGATATGCGCTTAAAAGATAAATACCTCTCTCTCTCTCTTTCTCTCTCTCTCTCTATCTATCTATCTATCTATCTATCTATCTCTCTTTCTCTGCTTTCTCTCTTCTGATCGTTTCAGCATGAAATAATTAGCGAGCATTTTTTAAATGGTTGGGTTTTCTTTACACTCGTATTTCAATAACTCTCAAGAACTTGTTTTTGTGACCAGCTTTCAAACGGTTAATAATTAAGCTATGCGTTAAAAACAACAATAACTCACTCTGTTTATATATTTTCTATTTTCCGAACTTTTCTGGATAAATGTGCATTGTAATAAAATCCTGCATTATTTACAAATATATTGTTTGAATTGATTGCATCATAATCAACGTGCGAAATGCGCAAGCGACATTCGATTGTGGTTATCGAATTGGCATCGGGTTAGGGTTAGCGGATTGCATCGGGTTAAGGGTAGCGGATTGGCATCGGTCCATCAACGAAATACATAAAGCAGGTCAGCAACAGGTAGACGATTTAAGTTGAGTAAAATATTTATCAAATTTGATGCAAAACGTTGGCTAAAGAATATTCTAGAGAGTATTCTACCTACGGATTAGATGTGCATTCCCCTTAAACATCCAAAACAAAAAATACTTGATATTTACAGAATTTAAAGATTACGAAAAAAGGAAACTTAGACAAATTTCAAAAGGAATCTCCAAATACATCCCACACTATCAACAAACTCAAACTCCTGTCCCATCATCGCAGTGTTACAACCCTACTTATTTAAATTAAATGGAATGTGTTTTGACAAACGCATAGCACTAGTACCCCCCCACACATAAATACCATCGACTAATTCGACAAGTAGCAAAATGCCCCCCTTCCATTTAGAGATATCTAGATGCCGGCAACCTTCCTAGTTTCTTCTCCCTAACTTCTAGATTTTGGAATTCTCTCCCTCCTCTGTACGTAATGCCTCTATAGACATTGGTCCACATAGTAGCGCTTTCATCTTAAATTCTACGCAATTATGCAAAATGAATAAATTATGCATAAATAGAATTCAGCTTAATAGTGAAATGACACCTAATCATCTAAATAGAAACTGTGGATAATGAATAAGTAATTAGTTAACACTTTTTTTTTCAAAGAAATATGCAAATTAGTTAAAGTTCATGTAGTCGCTCGCATATCCATGCCTAAGTATATTAAGAAGTTCGTTTTAATAAATTTTATCTGGCCTTCGGGTTAATATCACAGTGTAGTTAGTAAGGAGTAAGTGTGGCATCTGAACAGATACTACACTGTGATATTATATATTTAGTTTGTTGAAAGATTATAGTGTAGTATGTTCTGATGTTACACTTTAGTTAATTTGTCCTTAGTCAATGTAGAGGAAATCTAACGCAATTTTTATTTTTGCCTATTTCCCGAGTGCTTTTTTTTTGGGGGGGGGGAGCTGGTTTTTCCCCGCATTAAAAACGACCTTGTGTCACATTTTGCTTTCGTGGGGAAGAAAATAAATACCAGTAGAAAAAGTATCTGGCCTTCGGAATAAGATTACAGTGTAGTATCTGTTGTGATGCTACACTTAAGTTAATTTGTCCTTGCTATATTAAGTCAATTTTTGCCTACTTCCAGTGTGCCTCTATTTTTCGGAGTTGGTTTTCACCCACATGAAAAACGACTTCGTTTAATATTTTGCTTGGGAAAGCACATAAATAACAATACAAAAAGTAGGCTTTTAATATCAGTTTTAAAGCGTAAAAGAAACTCAACTTTATAGCTAAAGAATAGTATTCAATTATTAAAGATTTTATGGACGTTTTTATGGGTTAATATTTTTTATCGAGCAACTTTTCGTCATTTATTGTTTCAAAAAAATAAATGGAAAGGGCATTAAATACATTCCGTTGTGCCAATCTTATTCATAGATCGAAACTCTGTACTTTGTCTCAAAAAACTTTCGAAAGAATACATTTCTTAAAATCGTCGTGTTACATTATATTGTCTGAAGAAAACAAGGAATTAACGCAACCAATAAAGTTTAACAAGTTCTGTAGATGATTGGGAGCACGACATTTAATTGCCTCGGTGCCCTTGGGGAAGGTGCTTACCACATCCAACCTCATTGAAATTCATCTTTCTCAATTTTTTTTCTAAGTTTGTGTGTTTTTCTTATTAATCCTTTTCAGTACTCGAACAGTTTACCTCAGTTTGATACAAGTTGCGTGACTTTTAACTACATTCGGGTGCATAATCCGATTTGAATGGCCTTTGGGATTGTAGAGCCACTTAATGAGGCTCAGAAAAATGAGCTTTTTTAAAAACTACCCGTTGAATATACCTGGTTAATCAAGTGCAAGAGAAATACAAACAAATGATGAAGAAATTAAACCAATTGAACAAATATGCAAACGGGTGTCGTAATCAAACGAATGTCATTGTTTTCTTGCTGTCTAAGTCATTTAATACTTTGCATATAATACTTTTTTCTTAGGAGTGCATCCAAATGTAAATTCTACGCGTGAACACGAAGATAATATGACACACTTACAAATATACTGCATTTTACACACTTTGTGTTTACGAGGAATGTTCACACAGGTAACGCTTCCTATTTTTTTTTATTCTACCGAATGAATCCGAAGGGATTGCATATAGTATTGGTGTGGTAACTGCACTTATGCGCACGTAACCTGAGTTTCCTCTCTCTGTTGTAGGTATTGAGAGTTTGATACTCTATGAGGTAGTATGCATCAGTATTAAATAGGATCGTTTGCTTTCCGATTATTTATGTACAAAATATAAACGTACAAAACAAACTTGTTCATAAATAGTTGAAAATATAATAATTTACTCAACTAACTGAATAAGCAATAAATAATCCGAAAAAAAGTTGATCTGCCGTAAAATGCTGTAGAATTAATCAACAATTTATCTATTTATGGAATAAATGGGTCATCATTATCGAAAGAATAAATCAGGATTTTTCTTAGGTTTCAAAAAATACCAAACACATTTATACACGTATTGAACTTCCACTTTGAGAGCAAATATGCTATTTCTTTTCGGCAAACTGTTTTCTCCGTAAAATACTCCTTGTGAATAATAGTTTAACAATTGTATCTTAGTATTTAGGAAAATTATTTCCATAACATTCCTTTTTATTCTCTTTTCTTTAATACGGGTCGATATAACTCACAATAAGTGTAAATGTTTTTGAAACATCTCATCAAAAACCTTTCAATATTCTTCATGTAATTCTTTATTAATGCAGCAAGATTATAACTGGATGTTCGTATTATTTGGTTTCATCGAACTACTGTTCTCAACTTGAGTGTCATTTCCATAACGTTTTTTTTTTTTTTTTTTCAAATCCGATGAATCCAAATAATACGACTAGCCAATCCTCATCTCAAACATCTAGTAACATTACAGAAGTGGATTTGCTATAATGATATAAAAAAACAGAATTTTATGTATAAGTCTTGAGTAAGGTGGAATCGGAAATTCCATTAGAAGCTCGAGTAAAGCAAGAAGTCCGTGTACATGAAGTGGCGTTATAAGTGAAGTTTCACGGTGACATGTAATGATCAAGATATAAAATATCTCCTGAACACTATTTTGAATCTATGTCTCTGTTTGTCCACTAAGGATGGAGTGCTGCTGCCACATCTGGACAGGAGCTGATAAAAACAGCCTATCCTACCTTCACAGAGTACAAAATAGATTTCGTGGCTTCGTGGGGATGCCCTTTTCTCTTCCCTGCAACCTCTCTCCCACAGAAGAGACTTTGCGAGCATGTCTTTATTTTATCGTTATTTCCATGGCAAGCGCTCGTCTGAGCTCCAATCTCTGGTCCCCCCTCGCAAATATTTCACGAAAAATCCCGTCTAGCTGAAACCACTGTCAATAATTTTTCCCACTCTTTATCTGTGCCTAAATCAAAACGTAGATTCCATAAACAAAGCTTCTTTCTTAGAAGTGCACGCCTGTGGAACTCTGTTTCGTTTTCCTGTTTCCCACCTGACTACAACTTGGATGTCTTCAAGTCCAACATAAACAAATTCCTGATGAACCGCCACCTTAAGTAAGACACTTTATCAAATCTCCATTACAAGTAAGACACTTTATCAAATCTCCATTACTAACGATTACTACGATATTATCCCATTGATTACTATACACGCAATAACCCTTATCCCCGAGTGGCTTCCGGGCCTTGATAAGTGGTGACTATCATGTAAAAAAAGAAACTACTCCAGTTGCGTTTTATAGATGCAAAGCGTGAACACAGACCCCCAAGGTCTTATTGCAAAAAGATAACAGCACATAATACCACTGTTTTATACGTGGCACTAAGTTATTCTTCAAATGTATTGTTTGATATTGACATAGGCCTTTGCTTTCGTGACATTTGTTATGTTTTCCTTAATAAAATCAAATGTTCTTACTACAACGAGTATTTATACGTCGGTATCTTATTCTTATTTTGTAGCCGTTTCCTAGTTATACTATTTACGTTACTTTTCATTGTTGAAAGACAATGACGTTCGCTGAGAGTTTTTTTTTTAGATGTTATTTATGAAGATAATCGACGGACCGAAGTGGAGACTAAGGTTATCTTAACTAATTTATTTTTTTTTTTTTTTACACAGTGATCACCACTTATCAAGGCCCGGAAGCCACTCAGGGATAAGGGTTATTGCAAGTGCATTATGTTAGTGAGGAGATTTGATGAAGTGTTTAATTAGGGGGGCGGTACATTAGGAATTTGTTAACATTAGACTTGAAGGCATCCAAGTTGTAGTCCGGAGGGAAGCAGGCCGACGGAACAGAGTTAATTTATTAGTTAACTTTTTACCTAGTCTGAAATAGATCGATGTAACATTTGGCAGCGATTATCAAAGTTTTCTTTCTACATTATATGCCCACTGTATGGCGCAACCCATGACAGACAGACATTAATCGATGTCTGCCGTTTGGCTTTCAGAAACAGACTGATATGAAAATCTTGGTTCTCTCTTAGCCCGAATAAAAACGTGATTTACTTCGTGATATCGGCGCAAGTTTTTGTTTTGTCTGACTAATCTCATCTCGCGCTTTGTTTTTACCTTCATGTAAGCCATCTCTGATTCAACCATGGAAATGATTCTTTTTTGCAGGTGTTGCTTATCATGACATCATATACACAATGTGCTCATATCAAACTTCATACTAGCTGATTTAATTGCCAGAGTTACAGTATCCCTAACATGTAACACATTGCCGGACAGAAAGGCAGACAGACAGCACTGATCCAATCTAGATATGCAAAATAACAATATGCGATGCTAATATGCAAATTAACTTCAGAAGACACGTTTAGCAAACAATCTACTCTGACACACAGCTGTAAAATATGACAAGGAAGTAAAGAAAATCATAAGTATATATGGTTGCTAGGAGCTGCTGTATTGGAACCAAGTCGATATGGTTTTCGTATTGATTTTGGGAGGAATCGTTCATTGCGAAGCTCATGTTCATAATGTAAATAATTTTCTTGAATGTCTTCTTTCGTTTTTTTTGTTGTTTTTTTTTTCAGAAATCAAAAAGAATTTTATTTGAAATATATTTATCAGGGTCGACATCCATTTTATCATCCAAGTTAAACGAAAGTCAATTATTCTCCAAAGACTTTTCCTTATGCTCTAATAATACAAAATGTATGATAAAATATATGTTTTGTTTTTTTTTTTTTGTTTTTTTTTTTTTTTTTTACACAGTGATCACCACTTATCAAGGCCCGGAAGCCACTCAGGGATAAGGGTTATTGCAAGTACATTACGTTAGTGTGGAGATTTAATGAAGTGTTTAATTACGGGGGCGGTTCATTAGGAATTTGTTAACATTGGACTTGAAGACATCCAAGTTGTAGTCCGGAGGGAAGCAGGCAGACGGAACAGAGTTCCACAGGCGTGCAGTTCTAAGGAAGAAGCTTTGTTTCTTGGAATCCGCGTTTTGATTTAGGCACAGATATAGAGTGGGGGAATTTTTCACAGTGGATTCAGCTAGACAGGTGTTTTTCGTGAAAGATTGGCGAGGGGGGACCAGGGATTGGAGTTCAGACGAGCACCTGCCATGAAAATAACGATAAAACAAGGATAGGCTCGCAACGTCTCTTCTGTGGGAGAGTGGTTGCAGGGTAGCGAAAAGGGTATCCCCCACTAAACCAGAAAGTCTATTTTGTACTCTGTCAAGGCATGATAGGCTGTTTTTGGCAGCTCCTGCCCAGATATCGCAACAGTATTCCATCCTTGGACGTACTTGGCTTTTATATAGATAGAGAATTGCATCAGTAGTGAAATATCTCCTGGAGCGGTAGAAGGATCCCACCATCTTTCCAGCGACCTTGGCAACAGACTTGATGTACGTGTTCCATTTCAGATCAGGAGTTAAGGTCAACCCCAGAAGCTTGTCAAAACACGGGGCCTCACCCAGACGAGAGCCATCCATCACAATTGATGCCAGCTGGGGATCAGAGCGTTGATGATGTAAGGATAGGAGTTTGGTTTTGGATGCATTAAAGGTAACCAGCCACATCTTCCCCCACTGAACCACGCGCTCGAGATCAGAGGAGAGAGAATCCGAGAGAACTTTGTCATTTACAGCCTTTGATGAGTTACCGTAGATGGTCGTGTCATCAGCATAGATGTCAACGAATGATTTAAGTATGTGTTTAGGGAGGTCATTGATGTAGATCAGGAAAAGAGTTGGGCCCAGGATTGACCCCTGGGGGACTCCAGCATTTATATTGCAGGCCTCCGATTTTTTGTCCATCTACCATCTATGTTACTTCTGGGATTGAGTTATGTTAGAAAATACATTTTTTTCTGTAAATTATGATTAAGTAAACAAATTACAAATCTTTTTCTTATCTCGCCTCGTTTGATTTTATGTTAATTCACTCACGAATATTTCGAAACGTTTCTCTGAGCATTAAGAAACACAATGACCTTCGATTTATAGCTGATTTACATACTATGTTCGTACATACAATACATACACGTATATACGTTATAGGGTAATATATATATATATATATATATATATAACAATAACAATATATATAACAACAATAATAATAATAATAATAATAATAATAATGATAATGATAATAATAATGATGATGATGATGATGATGATGATGATGATGATGATGGTGGTGGTGGTGGTGGTAGTAGTAGTAGTAGTAACAGCAGCAGCAGCAACAACAACAACAACAACAACAACAATAATAGTAGTAGTAGTAGTAGTAGTAGTAGCAGCAGCAGCAGCAACAACAACAACAACAACAACAACAATAATAATAATAATAATAATAATAACAATAATAATAATAATAGCAATAATAATAATAAAGTCAACAAAATTATGCAAGAACAATTTCTTATTTGGTGCGTTTATGTATTTTCAAATGAAAGTAAAGGAGAAGAAATGGTGGGAGTAGATGTGACCCAACGAGTCACAGGTACGTCTACTAACAAATAAAAGAGTTAATAATGACGGGAAGGCATTATTCTTAAAATACTAAGTTTTCTTTCATAGTGCGTTTATATACTCTGATATACGCTTAACTTCTGTAAACTATAAGCCGTTAAAAAAGGCAGTGTCGGTATTAAAACTTTGTAAACAATAATTTTATTATAAAAAAACAGGACGATTCGTTGTTGTCCACAATTTTACTTTTTCATCCTTACTGTTTATGCTTCCAACTACGTGCACCGTTTATTTGAAAAGATATTATTTAATATAACTCAAAAATTGATGTAGAGTAATACTGTTTTTTATTAGTATTTTTAAAATATCTTTGAAGGCGAGTGAGAGTGTAGGTTGGAAGTGCCCCTAAATGGTAAAATATACAAAAAGATAATATCCGCATGTTATTCGCGGGATTGTCGCGAATAAAAATCAAAAACCAAAACTAGTGAGTGGTTCATAAGATGAAATAAATAGATAAAAATGTTAACTATTGTAAATGTTGATATTAATAACAAAAAGACTCGAAACAGTTAAATAAATGATATATTAATAGAAATACACTCGTGAGCAAAACAAAATGGGTCAAACAAATTTTATACATTTTATTGCATTAAAAGCTATATTGAACTAGGAACAATTGAAAAAGGAAACTTAAACGAGACTAATAACACAGAACAAGATATTTACTTTAATAAATGCTTAGGATAGAATCGCATTACCTTGTGGTTTCTTTAAAAGATCAATCTTTTTAAACATGCTCTCAACCAACATGGAACACTGTGAAAAGGAGATGCTATTCCATTCGCTTTGCACAGCTTCCCACAGTCATAATTGGAAAAAGTTCTTCTAGCCAATGCACGAGACATGCGCCAAATATTCTCGATTGGGTTTAAATCGGGGATTTGACCTGGCCAAAATATCACATTAACTGAATTATCAGAAAACTATGTTTTTGTGACTTTAGCAGTGTATGCAGGGGCGTTATCATGTTGAAAAATAATGTTCTGGGATATTCTCAGCTTCTGGATACTTGACAACAGCTCTGCTTCTAATATTCGAATGTATTCCTTTGCATTGACTTCTCACATCCAATAAGTTCCCCAACTCCTGCTGCAGTAAAAGTTCCCCCGTACCATTATCCCCTCATTCCCGTATTTAACTGTCGTTTTCATGCAACTTGGGGAAAATCTTTCTCCAGTTCTTCGATTGCACCGTTCGGGAGCATCAGGAGCATCACGAACAAGACAAAATCTTGATTCATCTAACCAGAAAACATTCCTGAACCAGTCTGTATCTTTCTTGCCAGAACACGAGAAAAATCTATTTCTATCGTTGATGTTCTTCTTAGATAAAAATGGTTTCTTTGCACACCTTTTAGAAGAAAATCCCATTTCTTTCATTCGTCTAGATATTGTAAATCTAGAAAGAGAATTTCCAGCCACTGTTTTGAATTCTTTGCTATGGTCAACATAAGTTTTTTTTTTCAAGACCTTCAAAACAGCCTGTGGTCATTCTTCAAAATGGATGCTCTAGGGCGACCAGATCCAGATTTCCCTTCAACCAAGCGTTCGACTTCGAACCTTTGACCAATTCGCTTCACTACAGAAAGCGATGTGTTCATATTTTCTTTTCTTAAAATATAAAAAATCTGTTTGTAAGTCATTTTGGACTGCCTTAATCCTGCTATTCAGTTTTTATATCCTCGCCAAGATGGGACGTTACCATTTTTAGAATTAATTTTTCCATTTATTATTATATGCTATAATAATAATGATCTGCAAAAGTTTTGAGTTAAAATTAACAAAACTTCATGAAAAAATATTGAAAAATCGATTTCTTCCTTCTTTCACTCTTGGCCCATTTTTTTTTTTTTTTGCTCATGAGTTCGACAGAAGAAAATAGTTACGACTTGCTCCCTTTGGGTCTTCAGTCAAGATTGACGGGAAAGCAGAACTTGCTTACAGAAAATGACGTCATGAATAGGCCATCGTCAGAATCTGTAGGTGTGCCACCCAACATTGACACATACAAAAAGTGTTTCAATGTTAATCATTGTATGTATCGCAAAATTCATAATGATCTGTTGAAAAGTCTTTTAGCTGTTGCCTTTAATAATGACCCTACAATGATAAAATTTACAAATAAAAATTTGTTCCTATTATTCATCGAGTTTATAAGATAAAATCATTATAATTACTTCATAAAACATAAAATATACAATTTTTAATTGAAATATAAACAAAAACTTAATGTTAATCAGCGTATTTTTTAGAATGTATATTAAAAACTGACATAATAATCCGTTCCTCTAAATTAGGAGACTTCCCTGTGTACACACACTCGCTGGAGCCTAATGAATCCTCACAAGCATGACATGCGAACATTTGTTTGTAGTTTAATTTTTTTTGTTGTTACATTTTCACCCCAAACAAGGCAAATTGCCACTTTGGTGTAGGGGGCTACTATCAGGGGCAACAACTACTGGGGTACTATGTAGGGATTTGGGCAGCAAGATGTTGGTTCACGTTACTCTTGAACTTCTGCACGTCAGTACTAAGCAGGGACCTGGAATGGAATTCAAAAGTCTAGCGGTTCTGGGGAAGAAACTATTGGAGTAGAAATGTCTTTTACATCTAGGGATCTCTACAGTGTGGGGTGGGATTCAGCAGCCTGTCGGGTTTGTCGAGAGTGCTCACGTCGTGGGGGCACAAGTGATTGCAGTTCGTCAGAGCATTCACCATTAAAATATTGTAGAAAAGGCAGCGGGATGCAACATTTCGTCGATGGGACAGAGGCTGAAGCTTAGATGCCAGTTCAGGGCCTATCAGGTTTTCGACTCTCTTTTGAACCTTGTCAAGGAGCGAGAGACTAGTAGCAGATGCACCAGCCCAAATATGACAGCAATACTCCATACATGGGCGAATGGTGGCCTTATAGAGGTACAGGTGTTAATAGTTGTCTAGCACGGTAGAGAGAGCCCACCTTTCTTGCAGCGGCCCTGGCAATGCTTTCAATGTAATTGTTCCAACTCATGTTTCCTGTGAACGTTAGGCCAAGGAGTGTGAAAGATGTACTCTCAGATAAAGAGACGTTGGCCACTGCTATAGCTGGTAGAGAGGGTTTCTTGTAATTATTGAATGGAACTAATTTAGTCTTGGCGGCATTGAACGTGACCAACCATTTTTGTCCCCATTCCACTACAGATTGGAGGTCATCCTCTAGTGTTTCTGCCCTTTCTTTAGAAATGTGTTCATTCGTCTTCCTGTCGTGCCTGTTATAGAGTGTAGTGTCATCAGCATATATACCCATCTCAGAGGCAATTTTGTCGGGGAGGTCATTTATGAATATCAGGAACAATAGAGGTCCAAGGATAGACCCCTGAGGCACTCCCGCATTTATATCATATTGTTTAGATGTACGACCGTCGAGGACAACCTGGATTTTTCTCTTATCTAAGAAGGATTTAATTATGTTAAGTATTCTACCAGTGATACCGTATGATCTAATTTTCCTGAGGAGACCCTCATGCCATACCCTGTCAAAAGCCTTATATATATGTAGAGCTACCGCTCTGCCCTCCCCCGATTTATCCAGTGAATGGTATATACGTTCAGAGATAACAGTTAGGATTTCTGTTGTGGAACGGGCTTGTCTAAATCCATATTGTTGGTCAGTAAGAAGTTTAGCAACTGTAAGGTGAACGACTAGAGCATGGTTAATTATGGTCTCAAATATTTTGGCAAAAAGTGGGAGGAGACTAATGGGGCGATAATTTGATGGGTCAGTCCTTTCGCCAGAATTCTTGAATACTGGTACAACAGAAGCAGTTTTCCAATAGCCCGGAAATCAAGCTTCATTAAGGCATTTGTTGTAGACTTTGGAGAGAACTGGAGCTACTTCGGCTGAGCATTTTTTAATAGAACAGCTGGGATGAGATCGGATCCACATGCTTTTGAAGTGTCAAGGTTTTTTATGATAGCATGCACCTGAGCTGAAGTGATTTTCAGATCGTCTAGCGTGGCGTCTGTTCGCATAGGAAGTAAGGTAGGGGGTGGTTGGAAGGGTCCAGTGTGGAGTTTGAGGCAAACCGACTGGCAAGCATGTTAGCCTTCTCGGTTGCTGAGGAAGCAACCTTGTGAGTTTTGGTTAGTGGGTGAATTGTTGATTGCCCATTATTTACTACACTGTTGTAGATTTTCCAGAAGTCTCAAGTTCCTAGTTTTTATGCTTCGATGCGCTTTTTAGTGGTTTCAGTAAATTCTCTCTTAGCTGTCGCTATTTCTTTCTTAACGTTATTTCTAACCTCTATATACTTCAGTCTTTTTGAACTGGACTTATTTCGGTTAAATCTGCGTTATGTATGCTGCCTTTGAGCAATGGCAGTTGCGCAAGTCGAAGTAAACCATTGGGGAGAGTGGGGCTTACTATAAAATTTCCGAATGGGAACATGCGCTTCGATTGCAGTTTGGAACCAGTCAGTTGTCTCGTTTGCACACTTTTCAGCAGGAAGAGAAAAAATATTTCCCCATGGGGCATCTCTGATTAGCTCCCTGATGGCTTCCCAGTCAGCCTTTTTATAATATCTCGTTGTTTTGAGCACTGGCTCTTCAGTTTTGGCTCTAGTGTTTAGGGCGATTTCAACCATTATAACTGCATGATCAGCGATCCCGAGTGGGCTGTCGGCCTTCGTTATGCAATCATCCGGAACTGTGGTCAAGAAAAAGATCTAGAGGTGATGCGTGTTGTTCTTCCTGGTCAGGGAAACGGATTGGAAACGTAACAATCTGTGATAGGGAGTGAGATATAGTGAAGCTATGAGTTGTGCTGCCGGCTGCATCTGCGTAAGTAGAGAATCCAAGCCAATTTTTGTGGTGGACATTGCCATATATTATTTCGAACTTTATATATATATATAAATATATATAAATATATATATATGTGTGTGTGTGTGTGTGTGTGTGTGTGAGAGAGAGAGAGAGAGAGAGAGAGAGAAAGAGAGCATAACAAGAAAGTCCTTGTGGTTTTTTACATTTTAAATTCAGATGAGAATATCTCTACCCAGTCAAAACTTTATTCATCAAAATAAGCACCATCAAAATCAACATACTTTTGCCAACACAAAACACGTGTATTTATTTTACGTAAAAAGCTTGCGTTTGCGTGGCAATGAAATAGTTTACGGTTTTTAAGCATTTCTCATGCAGGATGTTGTCAAGATGCTTGTAAAAACGGTAGTCGGTGGAGGAGATATCTGGTGAGTATAGTGGATGAGGCAGAGTTTGGTAGCCCAATTCGTTCAACTTGTGATGTTGGTTTAGCAAGGTGCAGTTGAATCTTATCGTGGAGGAGAATTGGGCCTTTTTGGTTGACTAATAATGGGGAGTTTCTGATGCATTTCAGCTATTTGTTGACAGTGCTTCAATGATTTCGCTTGCATATAAAAAAACTTTAATGGAAGAGACCAGTTGCAAGACACCAAACTGCATGACCTTCTTTTAGTTAAATACTGGCTTCAGAATGTGTTGCAGAGCTTCCTCGGGTCTAATCACTGAGTTGAGCGTTGCTAGGTGTTATGAAGAACCCACTTTTCATCGCAAGTAATAACCCGGTCGAGAAACGGGTTGTTGTTGTTGCGTGAAAGAACGAAAGATGTCACTTTATAACGGCCTTTCTTTTTGGTGATGCGCTCAGTTATCAAGTGCTTTGTGTGTGTGTGTGTGTGTGTGTGTGTGTGTGTGTGTGTGTGTGTGTGTGTGTGTGTGTGTGTGTGTGTGTGTGTGTGTGTGTGTGTGTTTTAAAGTTCAATTTAAAATTTTTGAAAATACATATTCTTTTATTTTCTCATGAGAGTATATGTTACATATCTGTTTTGTAAGTGACTTTCAACAAACAGTAAAAATATGTTATCACTGTATTTTTAAAGGTAGCAAACTCTTCAGACAATGTTATGGAGAAAAAACATATTCAAACACAATCTTTACATGTCACAAACAGTCAAAATCATACCGCTGATGTTGAAAGTGTATTCCTGCTTTTGGTCAGGCCTCCATCTTTTTATTTATTTATTTATTTAGACCCTTCAGGCATACTTTCATACTTATGATTATTCGTTTTATTCATTTTATTTAATATAAGTCATCTCCTTAAATTTATTTTATCCATTATATATTATTTTTAATTTAAATCATTCTTTTTTAAAAAGATTAGAATCCGTTTTCCACTTGTTTGTTTGTCAATACTGAAACAGCCGTATTTTCGTAATTACAATTATTCTTTTTTTTTCATTTTATTTGATTTGACCCATAAAATTTATTTTCTTAATTTATTCCTTTTATATTATTATCCATTAAAATTGCTCTCTATTAAAAAGTACAATATCTTTGGAATGTATTTGTTTATCTGTCTTTGAGTAAACATTCTGTATTTATATATATATATATATATATATATATATATATATATATATATATATATATATATATATATATATATATATATATACGCTAGGTGATCTACGTAATTTACTTCTTTTTACTTTATTTTGGTTAGTTATTTCTCTTTTCATATATTAATCTTTGCTGGCTAATTTTTGGATGATTTTGTATATTACTATATTTATGTATTTTTGCTTTTTACCATTATATTTCTATAGTATCTAGCTAAAACATCATTTCCTTCTGTATATTTATTTACTTATTCGCAAATATATATTCTATTCTTGTTATTCTTTATATTTAGGCTGGTCGAATACGGGATAACAGAAACTTATGCTTATGCAAACATCCCTGCACTACATTAAGGTGCTTATTTAATAAATTTTCCTAAGATGTTAATATGTGATATAATTCATGGATAAAATTCATTTGTTTTATACTTACCAGCCTTTTCTACTATAGACCATTTTAATTTCTATGCAGCTTTATTTCTCTGGCGTTCCCTAATCTATTTACCTAGTGCTGTGTTGTTTATCTTCTTACTTTTCCTGGTGTTATTATTCATTCCGTATTACTACATTTATAGACAGTATCTGAAGTCAAGCATTTCCCTTCAAGTGGACATTCATCTGGGTTTCTGCAATCGCAACTACTTTCATTATATTATTGCTGGGTTTCTTTATCAGTATATTTCTGGATTTAGTTCATTTTTTCATTGCTGGAATTAATTATAGTTTTGGTTAAGTTAGAAAAAGTGGGGAAAGAAAGTTTAAGTGAATCTATAAATTATCTTGCTTGGTTTACATTGGGGGGAGCAGTTATCAATATTTTGGTATATCTTTTCGAAATGCTATTTTTAATGGAGTCACTATATATATATATATATATATATATATATATATATATATATATATATATATATATATATATATATATACCCGTCGGACCCGTCGTTGACTTGGTTCAAAAACAGCCTACAGAAAATGGACTTTGATTTATGAAAGTGTAATAGGTTATGAAAAGGAAGGGTTGTAAATTTGGGTTGAATTTGGGAATATCAAAACCAAAGCAAAATATGATGAGAGTAAAAATAAAATAGATAAACCCCATAATTTATTATACCATACCTGTTCACACTGAAACACATATCACAGTATTCTGTGGATCTATATTAAAAAACCTTGTTACACTTTGTGACATATTTTCATTCTATGGAGGTCAGGCGCGAACGAACACCCCATAATTTTATTATACCATATTTCTTAAAACTGAAACATAACTATCAAAGTATACTTACGCAGATAGATATGAAACGTCTTTATCAAAGTCTGTGCCTATTTCAATTCTATGGGGGCCAGGTGAAAATGCAGACCCCAAAATTTTATTATACCATCCCTATTTAAGTTAAAACATACTTATCAAAGTAGTCTTATGTACATCTATATCAAAAACATTTGTAAACTTTTTTTTTAATTTTTTAATTTTTTATTTCAATACTTTGTAGACCAGGCGCGAACGTAGACCCCACAATTTTAATAAACCACTGTTCTGCCAGATCAAACATACCCATTCCTGTGTCTCAATACATCCTCTATAATTATATGTAATCAGTTTTTAAAAATAGTGAACCATATAGGAGCCTATTCGTGACCAGACATACACACACAGAGACATTCAGCTTTATATATATATATATATATATATATATATATATATATTAATGCTTTTTTATTTTTCATTATTTTATTATATATATACGTATATATATATATATATAGATATAACTATATATATAACATGAAATGCGTATTATATACGTTTGAAGCCAAAATAAAGCATTATTACAAGATAAAGATTATTTGTTTAAAATTTATATTGAAATTATTATGAATTTCAATCTAAATTTCATAAATTATGTTTATATACGTATATATATATATATATATATATATATATATACCATAGCAATACGCGTAACTGTATATATATACACACATATGTGTGTGTGGGGGGGAGGTGGATGTGTGCGTGTGTGTGGATGTGTGTGTGTGTGTGTGTGTGTGTTTCAAAGACAGGACTGACAGTCTAAGGAAAAGGCTTTTACAGCACATCCGGCAAAGCTAAGTTGTCATATTTGAGGTCTAATCTGCAAATCTTAAAGTAACCTGACACGACATTCGAGGATTCACAATATTATCATGCGATCACATTTACAAGAAGGAAAGTTTTTGTGTTACATATGTGTACTTTTATGTAGGATTAAAACTGGATTAAAAAATCACCTGCGTGCACACAGACGCAAAACAGTTAACTGAAAAGAAGTAGCAATCATAAATATCATAAATATATACATATATATGTATATATATATATATATATATATATATATATATATATATATATATGATTGCTACGTCTTCACAGAAGTTTTTCATCTTTTCAGTTTATATGTATACATATATATATATATACATACATATATATATATATATATATATATATATATATATATATATTGCTCATTGTGGAAAAAACTATTGTACTCCACAGTTTATATTAGTTTTCCGCTCATTTTTATTTATTTATCTTCAGATGTTGGATAATATTATAATAGATATTATAATAGCCAACTGTCAGTTCGTGTACACACACACACACACACACAAATACAGACATACACACACGCATATATATTCTTTTATGTAGATACATAAGATTTTATGCATCTCTCTTCAGTATTTAATTTAAGAGACGCATTTGCCTGAGGAATTCTCACGAGAATGACACGCGTAAAATTCTGTGTAGCTTGATTGCCAATTATTTTCTAAAACTTTTATATATGTGTGTATGTGTGTGTAATTCGTGCCTTATTTTAGTCAGACAATGTAATATATTCGTATGTATATCTTTATCTTTTTCTTCCTAAAGTCATTACAAACTGTCTGCAATAAGTCATCTATCGGTATCAGTAATCTGTTTCCGATTGCTAATTTTCAAGGCACATCATTGCTTTCCATTTGGAAGATTGGTCGTCGAAGACTTATTTTTTCCTATCTCTTTGCCATTTAGCTTTCGCCTCTGCGAGTCACACTAAATAAAAGCGATACATGGCATTTTCCCACGTGACATATGCGACTTCCGATGCAGAATGTTTCCTAACAATCAATTTCTATGATTAAAAGCATTCACTCGGTACAAAGGTCAATTTGACAATTAAAAAAAAGACGATGGAATTGATGTCTCCTCTTCAACATAATGATGAATCATGTTGGGGTTTTTTTTTTGGGGGGGGGGTTGGTTGTGTTTTTTTGAAAACAACATTTCACGAATTTGGCCTTTTATTGGAGCAGTTTTGTCTTTTCTGACGGGAAATTAATCCCCAATATAATTGGCCATTAATGTATCGGTGGTCCTCAAAAACTGTTGCTTGTACATTGAGTTAGTACCTGCTTTAACATTACAAAGATGTTCTTACCCATAGAACATAATATGGTTCACTTACAGAATTAACGAGCTTAGATATATTTAACAAATTTATATTTGCATTTTGGTGTTGTTGAGTTTTTTTCCTCTTTTATTTCGAAATACATATTTTTTATATCGAATTAGTATTATTATGGACTCACTAGGAGTTTTTACACTGACCATCAAAGATTTCTCTTTAGGAAAAACTAGTGGAGATCCCTGGACTCTGAGTGATAACAAGTCTCCCCAGATTTCTAGTACTATTCACTTCTTTCGATAAAGTTTGAGAATTGATTTACGTTATCGCAACAGCCGTTTTTTTTATTGATTTCGCTTTCGTAGCGACCATTTGTCTTCACTGGAATTTTGGTGGTAATAAACCTCCTCAAGGTATCCACCCTCTTCGCACTAAATCAGTGGAAGTCTGTTTAGTGCTTTCTCTCACTCTTTCCATCCTCCATTAACCCTCTTCGACTATCTGGTGTGGTATTTATTATTATTATTATTATTATTATTATTAGTAGTAGTAGTAGTAGTAGTAGTAGTAGTAGTAGTAGTAGTAGTAGTAGTGGCAAGACCCGTGGTTATTCTACGGAATAAAAAATATATTGAATAAACAAATATGTTTTGATATTTTTGGATAGCGTAAAAAAGTTGGTTTTTGGACAGAAAAACCAATAATATACAACAAATAATAGTTTATTAACATTTCTATGAAAATAGTGTCCACTGTATTTGAAATATAGAACTAATCCTAATGAGATATATTAATAATTACTAATAAATACTCAGAAATAATATTGTGTTATATAGAATAAAATCGCATTGTCAGAAAAAAACTTTAATTTATGACTTCAGTCCAACATTTGTTGCTTTTTACCATTATATTTCTATAGTATCTAGCTAGCAGAAAATGCTCTTTTTTTTACATCTGTTTCTTTCGAATGTCTTTTACGTAACGCTGACTTCATTCTTCCGGTGAAAAGCCGTTGCACATGAAAATTATAAAGAGTTTCATTCTCACACTATTACAATAATGATCGCATTATAATCATATTCAAAAACGAGGCTACATTCTAAATAGGTAAGTCTTATATTCCATGTCCATGGTAGCGAAATTGTATTTTTTTTGTTTGTTTGTTTGTTTTTGTGTTTGTTTTTTTTTTGTTTTTTTTCGTTTTGTTTGTTTTGGGTTTTTTGGGGTTTTTTGTTTTGTTTTGTATTTTTCAAAGCCACATTTCACGGATTTAGCCTTCATTTAAAGCAATTTGGTCTTCGAAAATTGTAATTGGGCTTTTTTGCAATCGTAACATATGGACTAAAAAAACAATCAGAATATTATAGAGATTATTATTGTTGTGGTTATTGTTAGGATATTAAACATTAAGCTAAATTATTATAGTACAGTTTACGTATTTAATTATTAAGTGAACCAAATTGTTTTAAATCTATAATTAATTTTGGTAAGGCAATATGGCTTTATTCCATAATTTTCCAATAAAAATCTTCCAAAATCTTTAAATACATGAAGATACAAGAATTGCGTCGACCGTTGCTAAACTCGCTGAAAAAATGGTGGGATTATTCTACCGCTCCAGTAGATATTTCACTGCCGATGCATTTCTCTACTGTATAACAGCCAAGTAAGTCCAACGTTGGAGTACTGTTGCCACATCTAGGCAGGAGCTTCAAAATAAACTTCGTAGCCATAGTAGGAGACACCCTTTTCTCCTCTCTGTAACCTCCTTCCCAAAGAGGAGATGTTCTGAGCCTGACTCTGTTTTATCGTTATTTTCAAGGCAAGTGCTCGTCTGAGCTCCAATCTATGACCCCCCCATGCCAAATTTTCACAGAAAAAAAAACACGCGTCTGGTTGAAACCACTATCAATAATTTTCCTCGTCATTTTCAAGTCCAATGTAAACAAGTTATTGATGGGCCATCCCCTTAAGTAATCCAATTTATCAAATTTTCACTGTAACGATTATTACGATATTGTCCCACTGACTACCATACACCTATTAACATTTATCCTCGAGTTGCCTCCGAGCCTGCATAAGTGGTGACTCATTAGTAAAACAAAATATGTGCTAAGAAATTTAAAGCGAGCTTAGATGTCTTTGTATTACTAGACAATTTAAATGCTTCCAAATTTCTTTTAATATTTTGAATGCTCGTGATAAGATCTATTCTTTTTTTTTTTTTTCAAGTATTAATAAAAGATTAAAATGGCTGAATTGTTTCTGAAGAAACCTAAATCTGTTCTGCTAAATTTAATTTAGTAATTATTTTTATTGTAACTATCATTTTCTTTTTTCTTTTCTTTTTACTGATACTTTACACAGGCACTGCTAAATATAGTTCATGAACACCATTGACGTCAATGTGTAGAGAGGCGGGAAAATGCGATAATTTTAAAAAGCATTTTTCTCGCCAAACGCACAACAAAAAATAAAAAGTTAAGAACAAATGCGAAAGAAGAAAGAAACCATATTGTTTTGAAACGTGAAAATCATCATTCAGAAGAAAATGAGATTTACCGAAGCGAATCTACATTGGGGAGAAACAGAGCTGGGGGGGGAGATAACGAAATACCAACGTCTGATGCAAAAGAAGTTGGACCCTTACGTAGATCTTTATCATTCTAGTAATTATAGGAACACTCGAACTCCTGAAAAAAAGAATTTCAAAAACTATCTAGCAAATATACCCGGTGAAACCAGTGCAAGATAGATTTAAACAATTGCTGTTAAAGAGACGAAATCTTAAAAAGATCACCCAGTTGGAATGTTTGAGATAGTGGATGAATGTCTACCTTTCGGTAGGATGCCCTTATCCCTAGTTATAACAAATGACAAAAAGAATTTTTACAAATTTACAAGAACTTTTTGTTGGAGTGTCTGAAATAGTCTGAAATGTCTGCTCGGTAGGGTGGCTCATTCCCTGCAAAACAAAATAATAAAATAGGTGACCATTTTGGAATACCAGGTGCTGTATGTATTTTCCCCTGCAAAACAAAATAATAAGAAAATTGAAAAAAAAAAGAAAGAAAGCAGATTGCATAAACGCATTTTTTTTAAATAAAATAAATTGCTGTTTGATTGCACGGCATAATCACGCTGAAACCTCGGTTCTCATTGAGCATCATTGAACCTGGTCAATACTAAAATAGGTGACCATTTTGGAATACCAGGTGCTGTATATACTTTCCGCTTATCTCGGTATTGTTTCCGGTTTTTTTTCTGGAGTTCTCCTTGCCACTGGAATCAGGCAGTTCCGATTCAGAAGAGGTCTGGTTGGAGATTGCGTAACTCTTGTTTCACAATTACACGTGCAGACGGCAAAACAGTGGTATGCATTGTCTTTCGAGACAGAACGGAGACAATTATTGTCTTATTATTTATACCCAACTGAATCAAATAACAGTCATTTAAAATGAAAGTGCTATCCAGTTCCTGCAACGATATTTCTCTGGCGTTGGTGAGAGCAGTTGTAAAAATTAGTGTGATAAACAGAATAGGAATTTAGTTAAGTATTCGCTGGTGGAATTCAAATATATTGTGACTATATTGTGACTATATTGTGCCTATATTGTGCCTATATTGTGACTTGTAGATTTTTAAGATGAACAAACGTTATTTGCTAGGTGGAGAAAATCTATGAAAACAAATGACTTGGACAGAAAGTATAAACTGAAGAAAAACGTCCGATTAGATTGTATAACTCGCTAGCGAGATCTTCGAAACTTGCTGCCACTGATAGTTGGTTCATGGGGATACCAAGATATATGAATAAGAAGGGTGTGAGAATAGGAGGGTGTAAATAGTGCAGCACTAAAAGCGATGAAAAAGCGATGAAAATTCCTTTTGAGGCTTTCGAGTCTTCAATTATGAACCACTCTTTCAAGAGGAAGATGCTTCTAAAAAACGATAACAATAAACTAGCTGATAAATCAAAAGATTTCTTTTTAATTTTATGTTATCTGAAATCTTCAAGTAACATGGAACACATAATTAATTATTTATTAATTAATTATGTGTTAATTAATTAACATGTAACACATGACCATACAAAGCAAAAGCGTGCATTACCATATGAAAATCCTTGATTTTTTCGGATATCGTAATACGCAAAGAATTCCGAAAAAAAAACGCTAAAAATCCTACTGAGTTCGGAATTGCTTTTACCTATGCATCTTTCTATAATATTGTCTTGTACATAAAATAAATTCTTTCGTGCAGTTATATTTTGTTATATATAATAATTCGATCAATATATTTCTTTTGATCTCAGCTACATCGATAGATATTGAAAATTGCACCTGTGATATCTCAAGACTCTCGATCTATTAAATTAAAGTCCAATTGTCTATCGTATTTTATGTTATGTAATTGAGTTTATATGAAAGCGATAACTTTTTTGATTTCAAGTCAACTTCTTATTTAACTTGTTGAATGCATCTCGCACTGGAAAATTATACACGTTTTATTTACTAGTAGTCATATATATATATATATATATATATATATATAATATATATCATACATATATATATCATATATATATCATATATATATCATATATATATATATATATATATATATGAATAAAACATCAATACGAAAAGTATCAAAATGTTTATATATATATATATATATATATATATATATATGTATATATATAAATAAATAAATTATGTATATATGTTATAAAAGCATGCGCACATATTTTATATTATGTACATAGCAGCAATGTTTGCGCGGGTAATGCAAATAAAATGGATTTATTTCATCCGGGGCACTGATAATAAACAAACATTACTCCAAATTTAAAATACAGACTCAGGTTGGGTTCAGACAAGTTTTTAGATAACGGATCACCACATGCGGCATATGTTTTATATATGTATTTCATACACATATACACACACACACACACATATATATATATATATATATATATATATATATTTCACACACACACATAGATATATGTATGTATATATATATATATATATATATAGATAAACATTTAGATACTTTTCGTATTGATGTTTTATTCATATATATATACATATATATCAAGTAATCATATATATACATATATATGAAGTAATCATATATATATATGAAGTAATCATATATATATATATGAAGTAATCATATATATATATATATATATATATGAAGTAATCATATATATATATACATATATATGAAGTAAGCATATGTATATGCATATATATGAAGTAATCATATATATATATATATATATATATATATGATTATTTCATTTAGTCACATAAATATACGAAAGTATAATTTCTGCGTAAACTAAATATTTACTTCAACAGTGCTCAATACGTAGGTAGAGCTAGGTAGTAAGTTAGAAAAATATATATGGCATTTAAGCTACACATTAAGCTACACGTCATAAGCCTGACGAATCCTAGTGTGAATGAAACGCGGAATATTCTTTGTAGCTTAATTGCCATATATATTTTTCTAACTTACTATATATATATATATATGTGTATGTGTGTGTGTTAGTGTATACGATTAGCAGTTAGTAAAAAAAAAACTCATCAAAGCGCTTAATCTTATATTATACAACGTTTCATCTTGATTAAGACGAAAATTCCTCTTGTTTTTATTGCAGTAGGTTTATAAGTATGTTTTCAGAAGATCACTACTATATTATACATATACATTGATGCTGAAAAAACATAAATTGTTTTATGATATTATGTATAAAAGTGAACATATATATAAAAGAAGTGAAGCATGCATGCTCTTTCATGAGTGCACCGTGAACGAGGCACAAAAACGAGTAAGTTTAGCATTTGTTCCCCTTTATATAGCCCCAAAAGTCCCCAGGGGACTTCAAATCCTGGTGAAAATGAACAACATATGTAAATTTGAATTCTGAACCATGCAAAAACCGAAATGACGAAGTCCATCATTTGTTCCCTCCCATTTAGCCCCAGGTGGCCTTAACATATCTAAATTTGAGTCCAGCATCATGTAAAACTGCTAAATAGACATACACAGAAAAGTTTGGACAAATATGATAAAATAGTCCCAAAGATGGATTGTTTTTATTAGACCTAAAAGAGCCCCTGGGGTATACACATTAGTTAAGTAATAAAGACAACCAGAATTATCGAGAAATTAGTTACAACTTTTCAGAAAGTTTTTAAAATCTAAGGCATCATTTTTTTTAATAAGCACAAAAGTGTCAATTTTAGACATTTTAACTCTAGGAGGGGGAGCAACCGGAATTTTCCCGGAAAATCCGTTCTGTTACTTTTTTTACTCATATAATGTTTAATGTTTGTGCAAAATTAAAAAAAATATATATTTAATGCGTACTTATTGAGAAAAGTGCGGATAGGCGAACGGACGAACGGACGAACGGACAAGAGTGAATTTACAGATTCACCCTCCTTTTGTAGGGGGACTAATAATAATTAAAGTATATATATATATATATATATATATATATATATATATATATATATATATATATATACATATATAAGAGCAAAAGTTAATAAAAGATATTAAAAAACACTTTGAAAAAGAGTTAAAAACATATTTAATCTGAAAAGGAAACACTTGATAAGTGGATAGTCCTTAATCCACGGAGTTTCGAAGAAATACTTTCCTTCTCATCAGAGGGTAGGAATTAGCAAAATGCGTGATCCGAGTTTGCATACAATATATATATATATATATATATATATATATATATATATATATATATATATATATATATATAGTGCCGGCAAAAAGTAAGTCCGGTCTGCACTTGTAATTTTTTCAAAAACTGCAAATTTAAGCTAAATTTAATGTAACTGTTTAAACAAACTATACCTCATTTGATTCGCCTTTTATTCCTCTAATTTTACCTGTTCATATTTGACTTTTAATTGAAATATTCTAGTGTTCACATCAATTTAAATAAATTACTTCAAATTGAGGAGGAAAAAAGAAAGTTCGCAGCAACAAATTCGCTTAAAACCAGCCTAAATTATCGGCCTAATTAACAGATTTTAATCATGTCAAATCACACTTTATTTCCTTTTGACAAATTGATTGTTGCTATTTCTTCTGATGAGTTAAGGGAATAATAGATTCACTGATTGATATAATTAGTGATTGCGCTACGAAACAGATGCTATCAAGAATTGTATATGTCAACTGAATTAAATGTATAAATTATAAGATGGTCAACATCATGAATTTTGGATATATATATATATATATATATATATATATATATATATATATATATATATATATATATATACTAGCAAATGTCCCCGTCGTTGACTGGGTTAAAAACAGCCTACAGAAAATGGATTCTGATTTATGAAAGTATAATAGGTTATGAAAAGGAAGGGTTGTAAAGAGATAGCTTCGAATTTGGGGATATCAAAACCAAAGCAAAATATGATGAAAGTAAAAATAAAATAGATAAACCCCATAATTTATTATATCATACCTGTTCACACTGACACACTTATCACAGTATTCTGTGGATCTATATTAAAAAACCTTGTTAAAATTTGTGACATATTTCCATTCTATGGAGGTCAGGCGTGAACGAACACCCCATAATTTTATTATACCATATCTCTTCAAACTGAAACATAATTATGAAATTATACTTACGCAAATAGATATGAAAAGTCTTTATTAAAGTGTGTGCCTATTTCAATTCTATGGAGGCCAGGCGCGAAAGCAGACCCCACAATTTTATTATACCATCCATATTTAAGTTAAAACATACTTATCAAAGTATTATTATGTACATCTATATCAAAAGCACTTGTAAACGCTTTTTTTTTAATTTTTTAATTTTTTATTTCCATACTTTGTGGACCAGGCGCGTACGCAGACCCCACAATTTTAATGAATCATCATTATGCCAGATCAAACATACCCATTCCTGTGTCTCGATACATCTTCTATCATAATATGTGATCATTTCCTATAGTAGTCAACCATATAGGAGCCTATTCGTGACCAGACACACAAACAGACGTTCAGCTTTATATTATATGTATGTGTGTGTGTGTGTGTGCGTATGTGTGTGTATATATATATATATATATATATATACTCGTAGCCAAATTGAATATTTAAATGTTTATATCTTTGGTTCTATGCGAGGAAAATGTGCAGGCATTTTGGAGATTAGATTACTATTCTCATGATAAAATTTTATGACCATTGGTAAAAAAAACAAACTATTTTTCAAACCAATAAAATGTGGCAAAATTTGCTTACATATATATATATATATATATATATATATATATATATATATATATATATATATATATATATATATGTATAGTGTCTTGGAAGGCAGCTTCTGTTTTGCTGCTTCGTTTGTCTCGCCTGTGGCCTTTCCACACACACACACACACACACACACACACACACACACACACACACACACATATATATATATATATATATGTGTGTGTGTGTGTGTGTGTGTGTGCGTGTGCGTTTGTGTGTGTGTGTGCATTCTGTTTCTTAATTACAAGGTGCTGATTGATTATTTGCATTTTTTGTTTTTTTGGATTTAATCGGATTACTGTTCTATTTTGAGTGCTTTTACACAACGTTTCGGCCGATGTAATTTACAACCTTCTTAATATGTAGCCTGTAGACCTCTGAAATCTTCTTGTCGAATTTGGGAATCTGTACGGAATTTCCAACGAAATCCTTCGGGGGTTGCATGCTCTCGTTTCGTCAACCATGACTGAGTAAGAGTCTTATGTAATTCGCAATTATATTCTTAGTTTCGCTCGTACTGAAGATTGAACCTCCAACCTTTATTCAACAAGATATACCTGAAGCAGTTTGGCGGTTACATCACTCACACACTTATATACGCATGGTAATGTGCACTGCTGATAAAGATTAGTTTTTATTTATTTTTTAATTAAAAATAATCAGTAAAATGCTGAGTGAATGTTAGCGTCGTTAGTTAGTGCATTTTTTTTAAATGCCTGTAAGGGAAATATCCGTACTTTCGATAATTCTATCGTTTAATCAATAAAATGTTGCATGCACGTTCCATTGATTGTTTCATATGGAAGACGTATAAAAATGCACGCATCTTAAGAAGGCGATGATTTCTTTTTTCACTTTTAGTCATTTATCTGCGAAAATGAGATTTATCTGCTTGGTTTTTGTCATTTTTAAAAGGTGTTTTTTTGTTTTGTTTTTTTGAAAAGCGCAATGATTTATTTGTATGGAAAAGAGTGAGAAATTCTTTCTGGGAAACTGAGCATAAAAGCGTATCGTGTGTAGGCCGGACGATTGAAAGCAAAATAAAACAAATATTTGAAATAGATAGAGCTATATAGATTATGACACAGAGTAGATGCGGTAAGAGGCAGTGTAAGATGACACAAAAAATAACAGGTAGATAAGTACGAGAGGCGTTCGAAACGTAATGCCTCCTATTTTTATTCTGGTCCGCCTTCGTAGATCCTCACCTTTTTCAGATAAAAAATAAGATGCTTTACTTTTGGAACGACTCTCGTACATATATACAGTATAATTGCACATAATGACTTCCCTTTAATCAATTCCAATGCCCCTGCATCTTTTTTTGTTAAACGGAATAAGGATTTTCAGGAAAAAAAACTGTGTAATAAAATATATTTGTGCTGATTACAGAGGCTAAGGAAAGAGTGACAAAATATAGGCTTGTATGAATCTATATTTTAAAAAAGATCCATTAGAAAAATAACATTATCTAAGAAAGAAAAACTTTTTTAATCATACGCGGATGTTAAAAAGGACATCCCATCAGTAAATGCAGGATTTTACTCCAAGCTTATGAAAGGTGTAAACTTTTCATAGAACATGAGGAAAATTTAGTTTAGAATTTTAATCTTCCATTTCATTTGTTCAGAAATTGTGTATGAATTGTGTAAGAATAAAAAATAGGAGGCATTACTTTTGGAACGCCTCTCATGTATATGAGAGGCGTTCCAAAAGTAATGCCTCCTATTTTTTATTCTTAACTGAAGCACAAAAGTGGTTCGTTTTAATAGTACAATTTTTAAGTTTAGAAAATAGCAGACTTATATATTTTCTATATAATGAATGTATAGAATAGTTTTCTTTTATTCTGATGATGCAATATAACGTTCTCATATAAATAGAATATTTGCAGTATTTATCAATGTTTATGCAGTGCGTAGCAAGAAATCGAAGTCGAGGAAGAAGCATTTTTCTGTTGAGAACTGCTTACGTCGAACGAGTAAGATGATTTAAAACTGAAATCTGTAATGAAACCAGTTCATCTCTAATGACATACCTCGAAGATTCTAGTTGATATATTTTCCATTAACTACAGCAATACGTTGAAATCGATATTATAAATCAACGGAATCGTTGTATACTTGGACAAAATTGATTATAAAAAATGGCTGCCTTCAGTACAGAAGATTGGAAAATGGAAAAACTGTTTAACCAATATGGCGGATGAAACCGGAGTAACAATTTAAAAAACCTGCTGTGAGATGTAAAACTTAAAATCAGATAAAAAAAAAAACAATAAAAAAACAGGAAAATAAAACAGATTTATAACCTCTCGTGAATAGAATACACAAAGAAAAAGGCAACCATTGTATAAAAATAATGTATTGTGGTCGATAAAAGGATCAAAATATGATACTGTGAATACAATTGAGACAATGCCTTCCTCACAAGATATAATCGTCCTGAGATAAAGTTCTGCTGTCATACCTGCGTTAGAAGGGTACAAAACTGTATCTACCATAAAGTGGGGGTGATATCTTCTCTTCTTTTAAATCTCTCTCTCTCTCTCTCTCTCTCTCTCTCTATATATATATATATATATATATATATATATATATATATATCACCCTCTCTCTCAGAAAAGACGTTGTTGGTTTATTTTATCTACTTTATCATTATTTTTACAGCCGGTACTTGACAGAGCTCCAATTTTTACTCCTTCTTGCAAAACCTTCCCTTTGTGAAATCGTCTACCTACCACCACAGCAAATACTTTCCTGACTTTCTCAGTGTACCTAACATGTAACGGAATTCTCATGAACAAAATATTTTTATTCAAGAATTTCTCATCTGTGAAACATAATATCCGCTGACTACAATATAGTCGTCTTTCGATTCGATGTCAATAAGTTTTTGCCCAGCAATCGTCTTAATTAATCGAATTCTGATCTTTTCACACATCAGTTCAAATCCTTTCATAATATTATTCATCATCCGCTTGACAATCTCTTCAAATATTATCCTTGAATGGCTTTTGGTTTTAGTAACTGGTGACGAATTGCTATAAAAAGTAAAAGAAAACATACCACGACGTCGCTTACAATTAAAAAACGAATTAGTGAATAATGATGAAAGTGATTTTGTGGAACGAATTGGATTCGAACATGGAATACTCAGCCTATCAATCTGTATCGTTAACCACTTGACAACCGTGTCAACATGGTCTATGCCCATTATTCTTGATGCATATCGTGATGCTATTAGGAAATGTCTCGTTTGTTTAAGAAATGGATCGTGGAAACCTGGACTTTCCTAGTTTTTTTTTTTTTTGTTTTTTTTTTTCAAAAATAGTCATGACAGTTGCAATAAGAACGTACAGCAAATTACAAGTTTTAAAAAAGGACGTCCCACATAACACCTGTTTCTGTGTAAGAAAATATCCTGATACTAAATCTGACCGTTATTTCAATAGATTAGGCACCGTTTTCATGTATCATAATTAAGGTTATGACAACAGCATATTCTTTTTGGTTGTTTTGACTCTCGAGTATATATCCGACACAGTTAGACACAGTTAATCAACCGAGAACCAAATCACTCTACATAAAAGCATATAAGGTATCAACGGATACCCACTTGAGAGTCAAAACAACGAAAAGAATATGTTGTTGTCATAGCCCTAATTTTAAATCTTATTTTATTACTATTGGTTATAAATGAAAAATACATAATTGTCACTTTAAACAAAATTTATCCTCTTAACCCTTTTGTGGTAAGTGTATTAATATTCCAGCAGTAGTCTGCCAATATGCCAGGTTTTTGATTTTTCTTTTGAAACGGTTTTCCATCACTGAAATATTCTGATGGAATCTTTGACCATGTTCATCACTCATATCACTAAGACTTCCCGCAAAATTCTTGAAAGTGACAATTTTGCAATACACTGTACCTAGTTCAACAAAAAAGGTCATAAATGGATTTTCCATGGCATTGTGCATATAAAAATGATGTCCTGTACTTTATCAAGTGTTGCACATTACAATATAAGTGATGTTTCAGTATATGTTTTATCAGTAGGGTAAAGTACAAAAAAACATTTGTTTCAGTTTCATACTAAACGAATTATTTGTACATTTTGTTGTTAGTAGAAAAATGTTTATGACACCATAAATTTCATTAAATTCAACGTTAGAATGTACGTTTAAAATGATTAATAATATTTTGAAAAAATAAAAGCCTATAGTTAAAAACAAATCTTGAAAAAAAATACTCCCGAGAAACGCCGGGGGAGAACAGTATTTAATATAAAAGGTGTGCTTTCAAAGAAATTTCATACAGTTTCTATATAGTGTTAATATTAATGTAAGCTAAATCTTTTTTATATTTCTGATTAAGAAAATGACGTAATATTCTTTACATATTTTACACGATTTCTTAGCATCTTGGTTTCTTTCGCAGCGTTTCGGTCGTTATGCCCTCCGACCTTCTTTTGATTCACTTTTTTCTACTCATTATAATTTCTGGAATTCTAAACTGAACACTTGATTTATGCCACTGATTGCATTTTTCATTCAATGCATTTTTTTATATTTATGGTATTGTTTAATGTAGGATTGCCGGAGAATATAACAATAGAACTTCTTTTTAAAATAGTAACACGAAAAAGAGGACAATAATCCGAATACTGATTATATGGTATCACTTGACGAATACTTAACATAATTAAATCCTTCTTAAATAAGAGAAGAATCCGGGTTGTCGTACATCTAAATAATATTATATGAATGAGGGTGTATCTCAGGGGGTCTATCCCTGGACTATTCCAAATATTCATAAATGAACTTCCTGGTAAAATTGTCTCTGAGATGGGTATATTTGCTGATGACACCACGCTCTATAACAGCCACGAGGGAAAAACAAATGAACACATATCTAAGGAAATGGCAAAAAAAACTGGAGGAAGACCTCCAATCTGTAGTAGAATGGGGACGTAAATGGGTGTTCACATTCAATGCTGCCAAAACTAAGCTTGTTTTCTTCATTAATTACAAGAAACCTTCTCAACCACAAATTGCTATGGCTAAAGATACATTACCTGAAAGTATTTCTTTCAAACTCCTCGGCTTAACGTTCACAGGGAACATGAGTTGGAACAAATATATTGAGAGCATTATCCTGTACCTCTACGAGGTCACCATTCGCCTGTGTATGAAATATTGTTATCACATTTGGGCTGGTGCACCTGCTACTAGTCTCTAACTCCTGAATAGGGTTTAAAAGAGACTCACCAACTTGATAGGTCCTGAATTGTCATTCAAGCTTCAACCTCTGTCCCATCGACAAAACGTTGCATCCCTCTGCCTGTTTTACAAATATTTTAATGGTGGATGCTCTGACAAACTACAAGCCCTTGTACATCTTCGACGTAAATACCCCCGACAAACTCGACAAACAACCAAGTCCCACACCT